>NC_029779.3:46965475-46972469 GCF_000817695.3 Arachis duranensis
TATATAAACAATTTTTTAAAAAATCTAATAATTAATCTATTATTTTTTTTGTTTTAGTCCAATTTAAATATTTTTTATTATTTTTGAGAAAAAATATTTTAAAAAATTTAATAATATATGATGAGGAACACTATTGAATAAATTATATAAAACTAATTAAAACATAATATGAAAATATCTTTAATAAAAAATGAAATAGATATCTTTATTTGAGTGATCTCTATATTTAAAATAATTCTTAAAATTTTTAACTTGTATTAAATAAATTTTTTATTTTTTAAAATGACCAAATAGATCATTCACTTTCAGAAATTAAATTTTTATTAGTCCAAAAATCACCACAATTAAATACCAAATTTGGTATACATTGATATGGACACAATAATTTTAATTTAAATTAGTCTTCAAAATTTAATTAAAACACCTAAATTAATCCATTCACACTTATAATATAAACAAAATAGATAACATATACAAAATGTTAATAATAATATAAACAAAAAATTCATAATAATTACAAATGTTAATAATTCGTAAGATAATGTTAACAAAACAGATAACATGAATAGTTTTTGTTAACGATTTCAAATTCCAAAATTATTAATTTATTATATATAATTTTTAAAATTATATATTAATTAACAAAAATACTATTTGTATATAAAAAATCAATCATCATGAATTTATATATAAATATATATGTATTTCAATTTGTATTCTATTTTAGTAACTAATTTTAGTAATTGATTTTGATATACACTTAGCATAATTAAATAATTAATTAAATATTGATTATTTAAAGTTAACTATTTTTTTCGAATTAATAATTTAGAGACGAATTTAGTAAAATAAAAATATTATGAATGAATTCTGATATAACTAAACCTATTTGACTCGGCAGCACATATAAAATTACAAAAGTGTATATAAAATTACAGAAGTTAAAACACATATACGGATCATCAAGATATATACATTACAAGAACAATGTTTATGTTCAATTACAATTAATGAGTTTTTTTGCTTCCCATAAATAATAGAATCTAATCAACTATGACTTTTATACCGACTTCCGAAACCTAACATTGAAATAATTGAGCAAGTGACGGCAAAAAATAATGTTGTTACCGGTTGGAATTGGAAAGCTACTCTATTGAAAATAATTATGAGTTTTAATAACGAGTGCTTTTAAAGACATTTACAAAAAATTAAAATAATTTAAAGTTTAGAATACATTATATACATCAAACTATTTTTAAAAAATTATAGAGAATAGTTAGCTAGCAAATTCTTATATTATATATTAAAAAAAAAAACTTTAATAAGTGGCCTTAAAAAGTTCAATGAGAGTTCATGTAGTTGGGGAATTAGACTCAGAAGTATTTAAGACAGGACAAGATTTCCCAATATCCACCGTTATAACTATAACTTTCACTTCCATTTTCCTTAACAAACCACCGTTATAACTATAACTTTCATTTCCATTTTCCTTAACAAACCACTTTGGTTTCCAACCCCTCTCTTGCAACTTCCTTGCCTGCCAATTATGATGAAATAATAATGTTTTTCATCAATTTCATAATGAAATAATAATATATGTTATCAATTTCGTAATATCTATCATTTAAAAAAAAAACTAATTATTATATTATTTTTATAATTTTATTAAATTTTTAATTAAATTCTTACCGTTTAAAAAATAAAAATTTTCAATTAAATTCTTATTAACTGTATTTTATTAAAAATTAATAAAATATTTATTTCTGTAAAATAAATTATAAAATATCTTTAAAAAAAATATTTTGTACCTCTCTCTGTCTTTGTTCCAGCCGCAACTTCTCAGAATTGGCCATGTCATGCTCTCCATTTTCTAAATACCTTTGATCTGGTCTTAGTCTTTAATCTGTTGGTGGCAACTTTTCCTCTATTAACTCAAAAAGTCAACACTAAACATCCCACATATTTTAGAAGATTAATCCTCTTATTTTCAATACCATGTTTCAAGTTCCTTTTATGTACAAATAAAATATTAAAAATAGAAAACATACATTAAACTGAAAATAAAAATCAAAGGGAATTTGTCACGTTCAAATTCTAGAAGACTACTTTATTTTCTATCTGTTTTTTTTTCTTTTTTTTTTGCTAGGGTTTCAAATCAAGGAACTCCGCCTATATTACACTTGCGATACATAGCCGGTCCCAAGTTCGGATAAATGAGGAGGGTTGTGTTAGGTCTTCGGCAACCAATATAAAAATATAGCCGAACCCCCATGACATGAATCAAACACATTATTGCGCTAAAGCTAGGTCGTTGCCCGGAAGCAACGCGCCATATGACTCGAGTACGGTATCAAAACAAGAGCTGCTGCATCGGTACCCGGATGTAGTGTTAAATGAGTAAGGGTTCTCGTGTTTTCGTGAACGGACGAGGGTAAATAAGCTAGTTCACAAAGTAAAAGATAAAGGTCAAAACGACAGAAGGTTAAGATTTGGGACATGGAACATAGGCAATCTAACAGGAAAGTCCATGGAGATGGTGGACACCATGACAAGGAGGATGATTAACATTATGTACATACAAGAAACGAAATGGGTTGGTGCAAAGGCTAGGGAGTTGGATATTTCTGGTTTCAAACTTTAGTATACAGGAAAGGTGAAGAATAGGAATGAGGTTGGAATAATTGTGGATAAGCAGTGGAAGAATAACGTAGTAGATGTCAAGAGGGTGGGAGATCGGATCATCGCTATCAAACTTGTGGTGGAGGGAGGTGCTTTCCATGTGATTAGCGCCTATGCACCGCAAGTGGGTTCGGACGAACAACACAAGATAAGGTTTTGGGAGGATCTAAAGAGTTTGTTTTAAGGCATACCTTTGGGAGATAAGATTTTCTTAGGAGGAGATTCAAATGGCCATGTTGGGAGAGAAGTGATTAGATATGGGAGTATTCACGGAGGCCATGGTTTCAGGGTGATCAATGCCGAGAGTAAAACTATTTTGGACTTTTCCTCAACCTTTGATCTTCTCATCGCAAATACATGTTTTAAAAAGAGAGACGAACATCTTATAACCTATAAGAGTAGCATGACAAGCTCTCAAATCGACTTCTTCTTGTTAAGGAGAGTCGACCGAAAATTTTGCATTAACTGTAAAATTATCCCGGGAGAGAGTTTGACAACACAACATAGGGTGTTCGTCATGGATTTTCACGTTGAGTAAAAGTTGAGGAAAAGACATCATACGAAGAACCCAAGGACGAGGTGGTGGCGGATGAAAAGTGAGAAACAAAGAAGCTCCCTAAGACGGGTAGGAGAAGAGGCAAAGTGGGATGGAAATGGAAGCGCGGAAGAGATGTGGAGGGAGATGGCAGAAGTTATTAGAAAAACAACAAAAGAAAGTTTTGGTGAATCTAAAGGAATATGACCAAGAGACAAGGAGTCCTGGTGGTAGAATGCGAGTATACAAGAAAAGATAAAGATAAAAAAGAAATGCTTTAAAGAGTGGTCTTTATGCCGCAATACAGATAACTGGGAAAAATATAAGGAGGCTAAAGAATAGACAAAAGTGGCTGTAAGTGAAGCAAGAACAAGAGCATATGAGGGTCTCTACCAGTCTTTGGGCACAAAAGAAAGAGAAAAAGGTATATATAGAATCGCAAAGAGCTGGAAAAGAAGAACGAGAGATTTGGATCAGGTTAAGTGCATAAAGGATAAGGATGGAGAAGTGTTGGCTCAAGAGGAGAAGATTAATGAAAAGTGGAAGAGCTACTTCTACGAGTTATTTAATGAGGGACAGAAGACTCTTCCGAGCCTTGGTCGATTATGCACAAGGGAAGAAGATCAAAACTGACTACTATCGAAGGATTCAAGACTTCGAGGTAAAAGAGGCTCTAAAGCAGATGAAAAATGGCAGGGCAGTAAGACTTGATAATATCCCGATTGAGGTTTGGAAGGGTCTTGGAGAAAAAGGCATCAACTGGTTAACCAAGCTTTTTAATTAGATTTTAAGGTCAAAGAAGATGTCTGATAAGTGGAGAAAGAGCACATTGGTACCTATCTACAAGAATAAGGGGGATATACAAAGTTGCAGAAATTATAGAGGGATTAAACTTATGAGTCATACTATGAAGTTATAGAAAAGGGTGATAGAACGGAGGTTGAGAAAAGAGACACAAGTATCAGAGAACCAATTTGGATTTATGCCAGGCAGATCTACCACTGAAGCGATATACCTATTAAGAAGGATGATGGAAAAGTATCGTAGTAATAAAAGGAATCTACATATGGTGTTTATTGATTTGAAAAAAGCGTATGATAGGATACCAAGGGAGGTCTTATGGAAGGTTTTAGAAAAGAGAAAAGTAAGGATTGCATATATTCGGACAATTAAAGACATGTATGATGGGGCCACAACTAGTGTGAAGACTCAAAGTGGTGTGACAGAGGAATTTTCTATTGGTATAGGATTGCACCAGGGATCATCCTTAAGTCCATACATTTTCACATTAGTCTTGGAAGTACTCACAGAGCACATCCAAGAGCCTGTGCTATAGTGCATGCTTTTTGCCGATAATATCGTCCTTATGGGAAAGTCAAGGGAAGACCTAAATAAGAAGTTGGAGTTATGGAGAGAAACTTTAGAAGTGTATGGTCTGCGCATAAGCTGTAGCAAGACGGAATTTATGGAATGTAAGTTCAGTCTAAGAAGGGAAAACCCCAATATAGAGGTGAAGATTGGAGAAAACATCCTACGAAAAGTTAAAAGTTTTAAGTATCTTGGGTGCATCATACAGGATAATGGAGAGATTGAACATGATGTAAATCATAGGATCCAAGCAGGTTGGTCAAAATGGCAGAGTGCATCTAGTTTTATACGCGACAAAAAAGTGCCTCTAAAACTTAAAGAAAAATTCTATTGCACCGCTATAAGACCGGCTATGCTGTATGGTATGGAATGTTGGGCGGCTAAATGGGAGCATGAACATAAGCTGAGTGTAACAGAGATGAAGATGTTAAGATGGATGAGTGGTCATACGCGATTAGATAAAATAAGGAATGAAGATATAAAGGAGAGAGTTGGAATAGCACCCATTGTGAAAAAGATGGTTGAATCGCGTCTCAGGTGGTTTAGACATGTGAGAAAAAGACCGATAGAACATCCAGTCAAAAGGGTGGATGAGATGGAAGATGGACAAAGGGCGAAAGGCAAAGGAAGACCTAAGAAGATCATCCATGAGGTGGTCAAACGAGATCTACATATAAATGGTCTCTCTGTAGATATGATACATGACAGAACACAATAGCATCGTTTGATTCATATAGCCGACCCCATTTAGTGAGACAAGACTTTGTTGTTGTTGTTTCAAATCAAGGATGATATTCAAAATTTTCTTTTTTAAAAGAAAAGACACAAAGGCAGAGAGATGGAAAAAGACCCAAAAATACTACAACTACATATTAGAACTAGTGTTAAACCTGTGCGATGCACGGGCTTATATTTAAATTTGATAAGTTAAATTAAAAATAATATTTTATAACCATATATTTTTTTAAATTTAGTATAACACTATCATCGTCGTTATATAATAAACGTGTTAAATATGTTGTTTTATCTTTATTCAAAGTAAAATATAAATAGAAGAGTTTGAAGTTTATAATATTCTTAAACCATAAGGAGGGAGACATGAAAAAAATAAGAACATATATAACTGTAATAATAGCATGTTAATTTTACACTAAATTTTGTATAAAAAGCTAATAAAAATTTATCGATCGATAACCTAGTATCTTACTAACTTCATTAGAAAAGCAATTGGCATAGGATGTTGTGCTCCTTGTTACACATTTCATTTCAAATCTGAAAAAAAAAGTTATAGATAAATTAGTAATATCTATAGTAAATATTTGTACAAAAGTATAAATCATAACATGCTATTAAAATAAAAATAATATTATTCTTACCTAAATATTATTAAAAACCTCTTTGAACACGACATTTGTTGTTGATGACTTTGAATTGCCGTCTTCGTCTAGAATTAAAACCCTGAGGCCACTGCGACTCTTAACTCTTGACAAAGCAACATAAAGTTGTCCATGGGTAAACACTGATTTTGACAAATAAAGCCCTACATGTGATAATGATTGACCCTGACTCTTGTTAATGGTCATTGCAAAGCATACTGTCAATGGAAATTGTCTCCGTTGGAACTTAAATGGCAATCCTGAATCTGAAGGGATCAAGTTCATTCTTGGAATGTACACTTTATCTCCAATATTTCTACCGGTCACTACTGTCGCTCCAATTACATTGCTGCCAAGTTCGTTAACTATTAATCTTGTCCCGTTGCATAAACCTGAAGTCTGGTCTATGTTTCGCAGTAGCATTACAGCGACTCCTCGCTTCAAAGTCAACTTGTGATTGGGTAGTCCCGAACATTTGATGTCATTTAGGAACTCTGGTGTGAACCACTCTTGTTGTACATCTTCATTCTCATCAGCTTGACATGTTGTGTCAGAGCTCAAATACTCCTTTTCCATCCCTGGAAAGATTGTCAAGACAAAATCGTTTACCTTCTCGACACTCTCAAGCGTGGGTGCAAGAATTGCCCTACTCTGAAAATACCTGTAATCTGATATGTTTTGCAACAAATTTGGATATGCAAAGTCTATCAAATGAGAGAGAGGATCATCAGTAGTTGTAATCAATAGATCATCTGGAATTTCAACTTCTAATTCATCACCAACAACAGAGCCAATATTTCCATTTCCAACATCAAGTATCCAATTAGCAAATCTCTTCATTTCACCTTCATATTGATCCGAAGAAGACATTAGAAGCCTCATATTCGTATGCAGTTTCAGAACCTTACAAAATGACCACAGATGGGATGAGTTAATAGCGGATGCCAATATATCATGTCTACTTCCTTTCGGAATCACCGGAAGTATCTGTCTGAAATCACCTCCTAGAACAACAACCTTACCACCAAATGGTCGA
>NC_029779.3:46972569-46973261 GCF_000817695.3 Arachis duranensis
TTTGGATTGCCGTCTTCGTTTAGAATTAAAACCCTGAGACCACTGCGACTCTTAACTCTTGACAAAGCAACATAAAGTTGTTCATAGATGAACATTGATTTTGGCAAATAAAGCCGTACATGTGATAATGATTGATCCTGACTCATGTTAATGGTCATTGCAAAGCATACTGTTAATGAAAATTGTCTCCGTTGGAACTTAAATGGCAATCCTAAATCTGAAGGGATCAAGTTCATTCTTGGAATGTACACTTTATCTCCAATATTTCTACCGCTCACTACCGTCGCTCCAATTACGTTGCTGCCAAGTTTGTTAACTATTAATCTTGTCCCGTTGCATAAACCTGAAGTCTGGTCTATGTTTCGCAGTAGCATTACAGCGACTCCTGACTTCAAAGTCAACTTGTGATTGAGTAGTCCCGAACATTTGATGTCATTTAGAAACTCTGATGTGAACCACTCTTGTTTTACATCTTCATTCTCATCAGCTTGACATGTTGTATCAGAGCTCAAATACTCCTTTTCCATCCCTGAAAAGATTGTCAAGACAAAATCATTTACCTTCTCGACACTTGCGAATTGCTCTACTCTGAAAATATATGTAATCTGACATGTTTTGCAACAAATTTGGATATGCAAAGTCTACCAAATGAGAGAGAGGATCATCAGTAGTTGTAATCAATAGATCATCTG
>NC_029779.3:46973997-46976444 GCF_000817695.3 Arachis duranensis
TGTAATCATTAGAGATAATACATCAAGTATTTTATATTATAAAAAAAGAAAAATGAATATATGTTAAATGTTTGAATCAGCTGAATTATGAATATATATTATGAAGGTAGTATTAAAGATAAAAAAAGTAAAATTTTAGCTTTGTGATAATTACAATCTATCATGTTTATCTTACCATGTCTCTTTTGAAGTAGCATAGTCTTCTTGTTCAGTCTTACATCCCTTTGCAATCTAATTCGATTTGTGTACTCCAATGAATCTATAATAATTATTTAGCATATACCAATGATTATTTTTAATAGACCAATTAAAAAGTTAAATGTTTGGTCTTTAAATAATAAAAACATATTAACATAGTAACTGGTAGATATTATTTGATGTTTGTTGAAGATGTTGTTGACTTGTCCGATGACATGAACTATCATATGCTTCATGTGTGATATCCGAATTACTAATATCACTAATATTGGAACATTATTTTTTTATCTACAGAGTGTAGATTAGTAATTGGAGACCTTGATCAATGTGGTGTTGGGTTATTACCAATAAGATAACTCGAGATATTATTTTTGAACATATTTTCTGTTAAAGTTTATAATTGAATAAATAGTAGGAAAATCAAAATATATAAAGTGCATGTACATTCCCATAAGCAAGTTCTAAAAAAAATCATCCAAAAATAAATCTGTATTAATGCTATTTGTAATGTTCGACAACACCGATCGAAGATGCACACCATTAGAACTATCACTCGAATTTCCGGTAATTTTTCATAAACAAATTTAGTAACATATTACGAAGACAATGTAAATTAATAATTTATTACTTGTCAATAGCTAAATAATATATAGAAAATATTGTATTTTATGGGCTTTCATTCGGCCAAAATACTCATGACATGTTAGTTATTTTGTATACCCAATAAAAACTAAATATATAGAACTGACATACTTAAAAATACCAAATAAAAAAATATATTATTCTAACCTAAAAACAAAAATGATAAAATAATTAATTTATTTTTTTATATGAAATCTACCTTGAATTGTGCTTTGCTTTGTATTTTCTTTGTCTTTTAATATCAATCTTCTCTTCAATATAATCTTACTTCTCTTTGGACTTCTTGTATCTTTCAATATATACCTAAAAATATCAAATAAATAAATTTTTTAACTAATTAAAAATATATATACATTATACATAATACATTTTTATTATCAAATTTTTTATATTATTAAAAAAAATAAAATAGTACACATATGACAGCGTTTGATTTTGGTATATATGTCCATCAAAACATAGATACAGGATTACCCAGGAGTACATATATGGTGTTTGTTTACTGAGACAAAAATAATGAAAGACATAGTCATACACAAATACCCATTAAAAACATGTATTTTGTGTCTCTCTAAAATGCGAAAACACTAATTTTTAACTTGAGACACTAATTTTTTTACAATTTTTTCTCATGTCTAACTTACCAAATAGAATATGAAATTAATGCCTTCTTATGTCTATGTAAAATTGCACAGATTTTATTTTCGATGGCTGCTTTAATTTCTTTTTTATTCTCGTTTATTTAGTTACGTAAACATATTTTACAGAAAATAATATATTTTTTTATAAAAGTGTCTTTTTTCAAATAAATATAAGTTTAATCTCACGATCAATAAATTCAACTTATAGTTAAAATCTTTTTTTCCATTTCCTTAAATAAAGAGATTGAAAATGAATAACTTATGAGTAAAAAAGAGAAAAAGATGAAAGTACCTCTATTGTTGTGCTGAGATAATCTAAAAAATAACCATATAAACGAATTAAATAGAAAAAAAATTATAAATGTGACAAATAAAAAAAATTTAAATTTAAAAATCAAAACGGCTAAGAAGCCACTTAATTAGGAATTAGTATTAGAGTTTTAAATTTCAAATTTTTAAATAGAATTTTTTAATTAGCTAGTGTAAATTTAAAATTTTTAAATAAACTTTTTTAATTAAACGTTTGTTATTCATTAAGAATATAGGAATTTGTTAATTTAAAAATAATTTTTATTAGTTTCGTCATAAATAGTATCAATCATATTATTTATCGATAAAAATAAATAAAATTAAATACAATCTAAAAATTAATAACCTTATAAATTACGTAAATTTAGAAAAAAATACTTAAAAAGAGAGAAAAAGATGAAAGTACTTCTACTGTGGAGAGACAATCTAAAAAGATAATAATAAAAATTTATAAATGTGGCAAGTAAAAAAATTTAAATTTAAAAATTGAAATGGTTAAAAACTTACTTAATTAGAAATTAGTATTAGAAATTCAAATTTAAAATTTTTAAAATAGAATTTTCTAATTAGCTAGTATAAATTTTAAATTTTTAAATAAAATTTTCTAATCAAAATCCGTTATCCATTAGGAATATAGAAATTTGTTAATTTAAAAAT
>NC_029779.3:46976842-47009109 GCF_000817695.3 Arachis duranensis
TTTTTGAATAAAATTAAGATCTAATTTTGAGAGAACAAACAAAAAAAAATATTTTTTGAACAAATACCTTAGTACCTTCTACTTTCTCCCCTTCAATGATTGAGGATGTCTTTGAAATTAGAAACAAAGCACCGGTGTAGTCAACATCCTAAAATTATAATTAATTATTATTTATAAATTAGATACTACTAATGACCAAGAAAGCAAAAAATAAATTAATTTTTAATAGAAGTACACTTATATATACTCACAATTTGAATAGGGTGAGTCTCTTTGAATTTATTTATGAGATCCACATTATTAGTCATCTTCTTAACTTTATAAGAAGGTGAAAAATATGAAATATCATATATTTGAACTTCAATGATGAAGAGAAAGATCTTATCAATTAGGTTGAGTAAAAGTGTAGGTGTATCTGATAGATCTCCTTTCTACAGGATATTACGTAATATATTAATAATAAATAATATAAAAAGTACCAATAAAAATATCTTCACTAATGCTTTTAGAAATAAATATTGGTTAGATCTTACCAATAGGAGTGGATCAAGTATCTCTACACAGCTCTCTTCCAAAACTTGTTTTGCCTCATTGTCAAAGACTACATAACATGCACAGTCAGAATCATCAATGACACTAAGCTTTATTCGATACCTGCTTAAAAAAGAAAATAACATAAGAAAAAGTTAAATATAGACTTATTTAATATCTAATTCAATGTACATAGACTTTAATTTAAATAAATAAATAAATAACTTTGGCGTCATGAATAAAAGGATATTAGTAGAAAACTCGCGTCTTCATTGAGTCAAACCATCTCAATTGAGTATGGCAATGGAGAATTTTCGTAACTTGATAGTGTCCATAACCATATCACTCGTATACGTACACACAAATTGTAGATTGTAGGATTGATGTTAGCAATTTTGTGAATATCAGCCATTGGAATAAGTAGGGAGATTTTGGATATATGTAAAGAAAGGGATTGATGTACTTTAAATTGTGGTGCTTTACATCTCTCATAACTTATCCTTTTATAGTTGTATCATAACTAAATTTTTTAAAATTTGGTTGACTTTAATTTAAAATTTAAAAAACAACAAACTAAGTTAAACAACCCAAATTTAAAATTTAAAAATAACAACTTAAATAAATAATAATTTAAAAATTCTAAACTAACGTAAATATTTATTTATTGTAATATTAGTATGTAACAACCGAAGAATAATTAACGTAAATTTTTTTAAAACTCTAAATTTCTTTAAAAGAATTTATATAGCTACAATTTAAAAAAAATCAATAAAATTTTAAAAAATTATGCTAAAAAGAATTAACAGATTTTTAAAAAATAGTGTTAAAATATAAAAAAGAACAATCTAAATAAAATTTAAAAAATAACAACTTAAATAAAATAATTTAAAATTTAAAAAATAACAACATAAGTAAAATAATCCAAACAAATAAAACAATTTAAAATTTTAAAAATAACAACCTAAGTAAAACAACCCAAACTTAAAATGCGTAAGCAAATAAACTTTCAAACTCAACGTATGAGCGCCACGTCAGCAAATGAGCTCCCCATTTGTATTACTATAAAGATAAAGATATAATAATATCTATACCTATACATAAAAAAAATTTGAGTCATTTGGACTGATCTCTCATACTTAGATTTTCAATATATTTATTAATGGAATTTTTTTTTAATATTGTAATAATCTTACCACGTATTCTAAAGATAATCCATATATTAGTTAAATCCATTAATATTATACAAATTAATAATATCATAGTAAAAATTTAAATACAGTTAACTTTATATAAAATTGATAATTAAAAGCTATTAGTTAAAAATTTAATCAAATCAATCAAATTATTTAAAAAGTGACGCACATTAAGTTCCTATTTATCAATTAGTGATATGCATTAAACATGAATTACCAACCTGGAGTCCAGGTGTGATTTCATTAAGTGTAATGGCAAATTGTGTAAGGTTATATTTTGTCTGGTGTTCAGGTGGTGGGTTGGTTTTCCAAATTGTGTAAGGTTATATTTTGTAAAAAGTGACGCACATTAAGTTCCTATTTATCAATGATTGATTGCTCTTTGAATTTAATCTTGCATGAAAAGTCACGGTTTCCCTCTATCCTCATTGTACCATAATGATCACAATAGAGTTTTCCTAGAATAAGGTTGTAAATTGATGTTGTCACCTGATGATATATACTAACAAGATGTTAGTTATAATTAATTAATAAGCTAATAATAATTAAGAATATATGACATAATTAAAACTTGATATACCTTGCTCCATTGAAAGATTTCTCCATCATCAAATTCCAAAGTCAAAATACCAATAGGATCAAGCTGAATGGATCTTCCCCAGAATTTGCTTTTTAAGGTGCTGTCACCCCAAAATTTCCAGCCATTGCCATCACAATGGCATGCAACAGTCATGGGGTGATGACTGACCTATCTCAATAACAACATCGTAAGTACTTCAATAATAAAACATATGTATTATTTAATAAAATATGTATATATATAAGGCGAATGTTAGTGGGTTCTAGAAAAAATATGAAGTAGAACACTTATTAAACTCTAAATAAAGTACAAAATTTCATATTCTAAATCTAAAATTTTAAATTCTAAATTATAAATCCTAAATTCTAAAACTGTGAATCCTAAATACTAGATCTTAAATTCTAGATTTAAATGCTAAATATATAGAAGCAACACAACACCACTTTCCTTCTTGTGGATTTATAACCACCATTCCTTGAGAGAGAAATATATAATTAAACAATAGCAAGTATATAGTTTACATAAAAATTTACTAAAAAATACACATTAACATCAATGCTTGTGAAAAAATAATCTAAAGGAAAAAAAAAAAGCGCCCCCAACCTTTAATTTGTCCTTTCTTTAAAAATACATCGAGAAATTAAATATATAAAATATTCATTTTGTATCATACATCGAATGGACTCGCATATTTACAAATGTGCCCGTTAAAAGTGTTAACAAGAGTCACACGATGTATGATACAAAATAAATACACCTATGATTACAACTCTAACCGAATATGAAAATAAATTAATAAAACCTTGTAATGATTGATGAGGTTACTTGAGAAAATCAGGGATCTCAGCGGTGCTTTCATCCTCAACATCATTGATCCAACTATACTTCTCCATGAAAGGGTTAGACAATGATTTTGGTGGGTAGTTATCAATGCAATCGGCCCACACATTCTCTTGATCACCTTTGAGATCTCTCATCACTTGCCACAAAATAGAAAAAGAAGAAAGTGTTATATTTGATTGTAAATTCAAAATATAAAAGTGTGTACATAACTGAGTAGAGTCCTCCTATATATGCACTAATTATACTTACATTGCAGATCAAGATTCTCTAAGAATGGTTACTTTAACTGACTTTAACTGACTGAACAGTTACTCTAACTAACTGCACAATGCACAACTCACAACTCACTAACTGTTTTGTAATTGAATTTTGTCTTCATCCTTAATATCCCTCTCAAACTAAGATATGGACTTCGGAATACCCTTAGTATGCGCTTGTATCTATCAAACAAATGTTGTGACAATGAGTCTACCACTTGGTCTTGAGAGGGTGTGTGAACAACTATAGAGTGAATTTTGGTTCACTAAGTCTTGAAGAAAATGATGTATGGGATTTGCAATTCTCCAATAATTGCTAAACTGACATGATTTTAGTTTGAGCTGAACTTACTGTAGTGCTACTCCTGCTCATCTTGGTTTGCTTATTGCTTCTCCAAGCTATAAGGTTTTTCCTAAGTATACACAATATCCTGTGATTGATTTTTTTTTTTGTCTTCAAGATCTCCTCCCCAATCTGCATCTACAAATGACAAGATTCTAAAATCAGTAGACTTGGTGAACACAATTCCATTATCCACTATAAGCTGCAAATATCCGAGGATTCTCTTTAGTGTTGAAGGGTTGGTTGCTGGACAAATTGAGACACTCAGGTCTTGTCATTGTTAAATACTGTTATGCACCCACTATTGATCTGCATTTTGTAGGATTATCAAAAGGTTCAGAGTCATTTGAGTATAACATGAGCATCATTATGTCTAACAAAGAGTGATACATCAGATTTAGTATTCTTGTTTCAAACCATATATGACTTTGTTGAACATACACACTAGAGTAGATTTGTCATAACCCACTTTCTCTTTTTTATGAAAACCCTTACCTACCAACCTTGTTTTATACTTAGTATCTCACCCTTTTAGTTCTTTTTAACGGAAAAATACCAATTTGCTGCCTATGATTGTTGCATTTTGTGATGGTGCAGTGAGTGTTCAAGTTTGACATCTATTCAATGCTTGAATCTCAACATCCATGACCTTTTTCCAATGTGGACAATTTAGTACTTGTTTGACACTGGTTGATATATTGTTGATAAGAACAATAACTTGTGAGGCCAAGGCTTATGGTTTGGTTATCCCAGATATGGATCTGGTTGTAATTGAGTGAGTATTTAAGGGTTGTATAGGTGGAAGACATACTTCTAAGCCTCTCATGGGTAAACGGTTTTGAGGTTGAGTTGAAGTCAGATTGTACGGTGTTTGGTTTGGTAATTACAGCTATTCAGTGGGGGTTTGGCTTGGTGATTTTGGACTGCTGCATTGATCAGAAGCATTTGAGGTTGCAGGAGTATCTAAAAAGATTATAAAGTAATATTTAATTTAAAAAATATAAAAATAACTCATTTTTAGAAAATTAAATACTACAAAAGATAAATTAAGCAAAATTAAAAAACTCCTCAGAGATACTATAAAATTGGCCAATTGCAAATTCTAAGAAGAAGAAGTACCCATAATCTAATTTAGAATCCTAAAAGGAAGAAAAAGAAGTAGTTAATCCAAGAATGAGTGAAGAATTAGATACTTTCTCAACTATGCAACTGTGGGAGGAGCCTCCGTTTCAATCACTGCTTCCATTGCCAGAGGCAGAACTACTGTTTGCCGCCGACACGGGACCACCTCAGTTTCAGTCGCCCTCTGAGTTTCAGTCTCTGCCTCTGCATCATCCGGTCTGGACTGGGGACGAAAACCACATTCTTGCCGCCAATGTGGGTGGTAATCAACAGCTTCAACCTCAGCTTCCTCCTTTGCAAGCAGTTTTCCGTCAATGTGCTTCCGCCGGGAGGTGCAGCAGGTGCGATGGAGGTGTGATGCAGATTGGCTATCAACAACCTCAGGCACAGCCTGAGCCCGTCTGGAGTGAGGATGAGAACAAAGAGTTTGAAATGCTTATTACTGAATGTCGGAGATGAGCTTCTGGACGCGTTCCTGTATCTGCATGCGGGTCTTTCCAGTGAGACAAGCAGCCACAGCCTCCCACCGGTTCTGCATTGCTTCCGGAAGACATTCAGCAATCACCATCTCAAACTCTTTGTTCCCATTGACGGGAAACTCCGACGGAAGCACATTGACGGGAAACTCTGGCAAAGGAGAAAACTCGTCAATCGGAGCTCCATAACTCAAGTTACAAGCAAAACAAGATGAAGATGAATAGTGGAATGGAGTTTCCTTCTTCTCTTCACAAGTTCAGCGCCGCTCTCCCTCATATTAGGTTAAAATGAGCTGAATGCTCATTAAAAGTTATATATATATATATATATATATTGGACTTGGACCCAACTTGAATCCAGTCTCATTCGTTAGGTCAAATCTTTTTGAATTAGTGTCTAAATATTTTCTCAAGATTTTCTACTGTTTTTATTATTCTCAGACAGTACCGAATATATTTAAGCTGGTACTATCGACTAAATTACCAGTATGCGATTTTTTGTAGAAAAATACCTTTTTTCCTCAAAAAAATTTACTAAATCTGTATTTCACCTTTATATTTTTAAAATAACATTTCTATATTTTTGAACCTATTTCGATTAATTAAATTATTATTTTATTTTATAATTAAGCGGTTAATTAATTTGCAGTTCTTACACTATATAAATAATATAATCTCGTAAGGTGAGTACCATGTACACCTTGCATACAGAGGGAATTTCGTAGGGTTGAATCTCGTAGGGTTGAGTGTCCTGCACACCTCGCAAAATTAAGTGCTTTGTACCCCCTCGCAAGTAGAATAACCTGTACTTATCGCAGGGTGAATGCCTTGTAGACCTCGCAGGCATAATAACCTGTATCTTTTTCAAAACTCATTATTCCGCAAGTGGGATAAAACCACCGTCCTCGCCATATCAATCCAAAACTCATTTCAATCCAACATAGTCAAACATAACCAAAATTAGAATTAATAATGCAGAATCGAACCGAAGGGAATCATCGACCTTCTATCCAACTTTTTGGTGCGACAAGCGAGAGAATCTTCAACCTCAAGCTTGTCCACCGCAACAAGAGATGAATCCTCAACTTCATCTTTAATTTAGATCAATTCGATAAAACTCATTTTCACCAAATTAAAAGTCTCAAATTAACCTCGATAATCCATTCTTCAATTCCGTTTGAAAATCCCCAAAAGCATAACTCTTAGATTTGAAGTAATTGCATAAAGCCTACTTTCAACTTCATTCTCAAGTTCAATGATTTTCTGAGACCCAAAAATCATCTTTCTTCGCCAATCAAATTCAAATACTGTAAATTCACCAAAACTCCTCAAAAGATAATTCTTTAATCAAATTCAACATAAGTCTTTTCATATCAAATTGAACTCAAAACATAATTTCTTTCTAAAATAAATCAAATTCAAACATGATTCTTTTCTTAATAAATTGAACTCAAAATAGTATAATTCCTTTCTTAAATAAATAAAACTCAAAACCTCATTAATTCTTTTTTTAATAAATCAAAATCAAATGATATAATTCTTAAATCCAAATCTTTCTAAATAATCACTTCAAACAAAATCTCCAATATTTTTAAAAATTTCGACAGCATCTCCTCTAAAATTCAGACTTTGGCACCCTTCAAGGGTCCCAACCAAATCAAACCAAACATCTCTCAATCATTCAAATCACTTCCAATAAATCATTATCACAACAACATCACTCAACTCAAGGAAATCAACAAAATCCATAATTTAATCAACCAATCTCATTAATCACAATTTTAAATCAACTTCAATAGCATCAACTAATAATTCAGAATTCTCAGCCTTCTCAAATAGTTTCAAACCAAACCATTCCCAAATATCAAATCATTCCCAATTTTAAACCGATTTCGATATCAAATCATGTTCAAATATCAAACTGCTTCCAATTTTAACCATTTTCAATGTCAATTCATTTTCAATAAATTATTTTCAAAGTCGATTCATTTTCAATACCAATTCATCTCTAAAACCAAGAAAATTACTTTTCATAATATTCAATCGAATAAACTTTTTCATAATCACCAAAAATATATTTTTTGCATCAATATCGATTTATAATAATTTTTTACAATAAAATAAAATTAAGAAAAGTGCTTGATGAACGGATTTTTAACGGTTTAGAATTTCACTAATGAAATCTCGTTGTAAAGTATAGTTTCTAAACCAACAATAATCCTTTCATACAAAAGATTGTTTGTCACTAAAACAAACCCCTAGATTTATAAACCGAAGTATTGAACCTCGGGTCGTTCTCCCTAGGAATTACAATAAAGTGTCTTGTTATTGGTTGTAAGTTATTTTGGGGTTTTTGAGATTTTAGACAAGAAATATAAATGACAAAGGAAATAAACTAACAACTAACAAAGCTCTTGGCAAGATATGAGAACTAGAAATCCTATCCTAGTTATCCTCCTCAATTGTGACCACAAATTGTTCATTGCTACCACTTAGTTAACCTCTAACCATGGACGAAAGTCAAGTGGATGAATCAATTTGATTCCTCAAGTCCTAATCAACTCCTAAAGGGAAGACTAGCTTTAGAGGCATTCAAATCAATTAGCAACTTCTAATTATCAATCAACAAAGAAATTAGATAACTCAAGAGTCACTAATTACTCAACCAAAGCCAAGAGGAACAAAATCTATACTAAAACTAAAAGAAGCATTTTATCAAACACATAAGAGGCATAGAGGGAAAGCACATGAAATCTACAACAAGAATAGAATCTAACAACAATTATTGAAAGGAATTGACAACAACAACCAAAAGATACACAATTATTATGAATTACCTCAAATTGAATTGAAAGAAAAGTAGAAGAAGCAAGAATATATCTACAACAAAGTATAAGAACAACATAAAGGAAATTACAACAAAAGAATGGAAGAATGATGAATGTAACAACAAAGAATTGAGAGGTAAAAGAAGATGAAAGCATGAATTAAAATCTAGATCTAAGATTATTGAACTAAACCTAATCTTAATTCTAGAGAGAAATGAGAGCTTCTCTCTCTAGAAACTAACTCTAACTACTAAACTAAGCTAAACTAAACTAATGGTAACTAGCATCCTCATCCCTCTTCAATCCTTGGCTTAAATAGCATCAGAAATGAGTTGGATTGGACCCACAAGACTTTAGAATTTGCTGGCCACGTATTGCTTTAAGTGGATCATATGGCAGCAACAACGTGTGCGCATACAATGCACGTGCGCGTTACCATACGTGTAGAAACTATGACAAATCTTATATCATTTCGAAGCCCCGGATGTTAGCTTTCTAACCCAACTGAAACCGCATCATTTGGACCTTTGTAGCTCAAGTTATGATCGATTAAGTGCGAAGAGGTCGGCTTGATAACTTTTGCGTTTCCTTTATTTCTTCATGAGTTCTTCATTTCTACATGCTTTTCCTTCATTCCCTTGGTCTAATCCTTGCCTCCTAAATCTGAAATCACTTAGCAAATATATCAAGGCATCTAATGGAATCAAGGAGAATTAGATTTAGCTATTTTAAGTCCTAAAAAGTATGTTTTCACTCTTAAGCACAATTAAAGGAGAAGTTATAAAACCATGCTATTTCAATGGATAAATGTGGGTAAAAAGTTATAAAATTTCCTAAATCAAGCACAAGATAAACCCTACAAATGGGATTTATCAGCGCTCCTACCTTGATTGTCGAAACTCAAAAACTCTAAAACTCATCAAACTCATTTTTCTCCCAACCTGCAATAGATGCAGCTGTAACCACAACTCCATATCGCTTCCACAACAATAACCGCAACTTCAAACGCAACACACAATAACCGACATTCAACCATATCGCAATAACGTTGCAAAACCTCAGCATAAAAAACAGAAACTTATATCTCAAGGGTTCCAAAAAGAAATCACTTACTGCATTTAGAAAGTAACAAATGAATAGAATGGCAACGGCTCCAGTGATAATTTCCGCCAATCATCGCGTCATTTTTCGGCGACAGAGACGCATCTCAAGTCACCATCAACGCTGGCGGAAAAGGAACGACTGAACCAAGTAGCGGCAGCTCTGGCGTGGTTCTAGCGGCCGTAACAACTTCTCCGACAGCCATACACGACGGGCAACAACCGCAGCAGCAGCAGGGAGAGCGAAGGCCATGGTGTCAGAGCTGACAGTAACAGGAGCTCCAGCGGTGGCTGCTTGTCTCACCGGAAAGACCCCCATGCAAATACAGGAACGCTTCCAGAAGCTTATAACTGACATTAGTCTCATCCATAAATCTTATATCAATCTGCATCACACCTCCATCGCACCTGCTGCACCTCCCACCACATTGGAACGCAACCCACTCTCCCTCCCCGGAACAAGTAAACAAAACCAACCTTCCAACACCTACATAATCCAACACCAACCTTTAACTAAGACTGGTGAAAGAAAGAAAACAGTTCATTGGACTCAACAAGAGAATGAGTATGTATTATTCTATTCCTTTTTCCTCCTCTTTTATTTATTATTATACGAGCATAATAACATTTTTTGGACTTGGAAACAAAAAAAATAAATCAGAAAAAAAGGTTTGATATCTAAAAATATTTTTTTCGTCTTAAATAAAATAAAAAAATTATTATTTCCCTAAATCCTATTTTTAAACTTTAATTTCTTAAATACGATTTTCGCATCCCGGTGAATTTTCCTTCAAATTCTAAAAAAGATGGCTAACTCAAATTTTTAAACTTCACAACGGACAATGACAATCATTATCAGTGTCTCCAGAGTACTTTAATGAAAATAATGTTTTTTTCAAATTTATAAAGAGAAAAAATCGTTGTTAAATATAGCTTATTGCACTGTATATATCTGGAGACGATGATAATGGTTGTCATTGATGCCAATAATATTAAAGAAGTCATGGTTATTGTCTGTATATTTTTATGTACTCTTATGTATTCTTGAAAATCATGATAATGGCTTAAAAATTTGAGTTACGTGAAATTTGGAAAAAATTGAAGTGAAGTTCGCCAGGGATTAGCGAACTCTATAAAAAAATATAGAGTTCATCGGAAGTGCGACAAATTCGCCCTAAATAAAAAAAATCATATTTAAAAAGTTAAAGTTAAAAAATCAGGTATGGAAAAATAATTAATTTTTTTATTTTATTTTTGAAAAAAAATCCTCTAAAAATATCATATACCATTGTAATTTTTTAATAATTATTTTTTTAAAAATGTGTCTTGACAGGTTATTTCTCAGAGGATACGAAGAATTAGGTTATAAACGCAAGTGGAAAAGAATTTCTGAAGATTATGTCAAAACAAAAACGCAAAAATAAGTTGCTAGTCATGCACAAAAATTTTTGAAAAAATTAGCTGGAGAAAACAGAAGAAATAACATTCATGATGGATCATAGTAAGTTATCCTCTTGTTGATCAAAAAATATTTTCGATATAAATGAGTTGGATTGAAAAGAATTAAGTGTAGTTTCTCGAAAAAACACGCGCATGAGTATGAAGTTGGAAGTAATTAGCGCTGATTTGGATTTCGATTATTTTGTTGATCGAGTAAGCTAAATCGAGTAGGAGACTCGATTCGAGAAATTGAGTAAGGCCTTCAAAAAGCTGGTCGAATAGTTATGAAAATGAGAATGTTAGTGGCTTCTATCACACGAGGAACACACGGGGAATATCTACAATCACGCAGCGGGAATGGTTACCAAGAGTGATTGTATTTCAAATTTGTAATTTTTATTTAATTGTAATTAATTGTAACTTAATTATCCGTTATGTAAGATAGCCTATAAATACTAGGAAGTACTAGGGAATAAGGGTTGGAACTTTGACTTAGAAAACACACTCTAGCATTCTCACATCCTAGGGAATTCATGAGTTTGCGATCGAATTGCATTTTCTGTAGGGTTCCTTCCATCTTCTTCTTTCTTTCAATTTATTTTTCTGTAAATTTAACATTTTAATTAATCATATTTACCAAGTGTTCTTCACTTTCTTCGTCTAATTTATCTTTCTGCATTTCATTCCTTATGTTAAAGTCCTTTGATCTAATCGAAAGTATTTTTATTGTTCTCTTTTAATTTTCATGCAAACCTTTCCATTTGCCGTCTATTTAGTTTTCAAAACTTTAATTTCTAAGTCTCATTTATCAATTTACAAATTTACTTTATCTTTATTTTCAACATTTGTCTAATCGAAGACGCTTTGATACACTTTTAGAAAACTAGTACTCGCACAGATGAGTAGGTTTCGCTCCCAGACCACTAGATATCAAACTACCATCGATTTGCTAAAAATTGACAAAATAAATTGGCCGCCCGGTGGGACAGTTTTAAATCGAAGTGTGTCAAAATAATTATTTTTTCAGTAATCTCTTAGTGTATGCGATTACGAAGTGGGAAGATCATTCACATGGCTGATGAATTATCAAATGTGAATGGTGGTTCATCCACCAATGATAGCATACCAGTATCCATGCAACAAGCCGACGTATCTTCATGTTTGGAAGGCGCAATTGGAACTGAAAGTATACCCGTTACGACTATTCAAACTGAAAATGTTGGACGTAATACTCGTCCACGTGGCCCATGCATAGTATTGGGGGGCACTTTTCCCACTCTCATTTCATTTTTTTTAAACCTATATATATATATATATGCCCCATTTTAAATTTTAAATGACTCCACTACAAATAAATTAAAAGTTCCAATTATTAAAAGTTTCAAATTCATTTTATCTTTCTATCATTTTGACTATTAGTTAATCTAATCAAATTTAGTCTTCTTCTATTCTCTAATCCCAGCCGTCACTCATTTATTCTCTTAAACCCTCTTCTTAGTTTTATATTTTCAACCTTCTTTTTCTATTCTTTGTCTAGTGGTCATCTTCTATTCATCAAAAAGTAAATTTTAAATTCTCTATTTAATTTTATATAGCTCTTTACGACTCTATGTATCTTTGAATTTTATTGTTTCTCTTTTTGATATTTTTAATTATAAATTTTAATTCAAACAATTACAGTTTAGGTATTAATCTATTTTATTTATTCTCTTCATGAATTTATATATTTTATTTTATTCTCAATTTAGTGATTCTTATTATTTATTTGTTTATCTTTCGTTCTATTCTATTATATGTAATTATGTTGTATATAAATTTTTAAAGTGAATTGATCAATTTAGACGAGATGAAGTTAGACGAACTTATTTGCAAAAAGGTCCTTGTCAACCAAGATAGACATGATTTTTCACAAACATATTTTGAAACTTCTCTCCGTAGATTTAATGCTGATTGGTTTGATGAATTTAGCAATTGGTTGGAATATAGTATTTCAAAATATGTTGTCTTTTTGTCTCTGTTGCTATCTTATGAAACCTGATGGTGTAAGTGATGATGCTTTTGTAAAAGATGGCTTTTCAAATTGGAAAAAGAATGAGCGATTACAAACACATGTTGAAAATTATGATAATGCTCATAATCAAATTCGAAGAAAATACGAAGCACTCATGAAGCAAAAGCAACATATTGAAGTTTTTCAAAAGCATTCAGACTAAGATAAAAGAGATTATCGAACTCACTTAACAGCAACAATTGAGTGCATTAGGTTCTTATTGCGACAAGGATTGACTTTTCGTGGTGATGATGAATCACACAATTCAAATAATCAAGGTAATTTTTTGGGGCTTCTTGACTTTCTTGCTCAACATAATACAGAGATTGTATCGTATTTTCAAAAATGCTCGTGAAAACCTTAAACTAGTAGCACCTAAAGTTCAAAAAGATATTGTTAGAGCTACTGTAAGTGAAACTACTAAAGTTATTATTGATGATCTTGGAGATGATTTATTTGTTGTTTTAGTTGATGATACTCGAGACATTTCTGTTAAAGAGCAAATGGCTGTTTGTTTGCGGTATGTGAACAAAGAAGGGATTGTAATGGAGCGATTTCTTGATCTTGTCCATGTTTCTAGCACAAATATGTTGTCGTTAAAAGTAGTTTTGGAATATTTATTAGCAAAGCATAATTTAAGCCTAGCAAGGATACATGGACAAGATTACGATGGAGTTAGTAATATGTAGAGAGAATTTAATGGCTTAAAAAGTTTGATCTTGAAAGAAAATGCTTGTGCTTTTTATGTTTATTATTTTGCTCACCAACTTCAATTAGCACTTGTGGTTGTTGCAAAGAAACAGGTCAAAATTGTACTACTTTTTAATTTTCTTGTTAGTTTGTGCAATATTGTTGGAGCTTCTTGTAAACGTAAAGACATGCTTCATGAAAGTTAAATACGAAAGACAATTGTTGCATTATAAAATTGAGATCTTTCTAGTGGACGTGGCTTAAATCAAGAAACAACATTGAAAAGGGTAGGTGATACTTGATGGGGCTCACATTATGAAAATCTCAATCAAAAACCAACCACGCAATCAAATAACACCATCATTAATTCAGCACCAAAGTTCATTCTCAAATGTAGCACGCCAGGACAAACACATGCAAGATAGACAAGAAAAGCACAAGTAGGTAGCAGTTACAGCAAATAGTTCAAGTAGCAGTTAAGAACACTTTAGCAATTAGGCAAACCAAAACAAGTTCAAACCCAAGCAAAGCATACAAATACATATGATGCATGTCTGTTCTATGACTGATGAGGCTCATCTGTCAGTTATCCAGCCAACCCGACAAGTCTGAATTGTCCTTAGACTGTCCCCCGACGTGCATCCCCAAGAGTCTATGCATAGCTTTTTCTCAAATAATCAATATTGCTCAATGGGGTAACATTCCTGGAAATTTATATAGTGCCCGGTCACACTTATGTCGTAAGGTCAACAGAGTATCGAGTTTTCAACCTGGTGCACGTGGTGGCAAGCCACGACACTTAATCCAGGGAACCTCGTATCTCAGATATTTCAAATTCATAAGCCATATGAATAATTCAAATATTATATCTCAACATTCTCAACGTCATAATCATTTATCAACCCAAATCTCATTTCCAAATTCATTCAAAGACCATATTTCAAAGAAAATCCTCATTATCCTTCTTTTCATCCCGTTCATTAACAATCCCTATTCAAAACACAATTCTTTCTTTGATAAATAAATCAACCTTAAAACATATAATGTTTAAAAACAAAGCTTTCTGATTAGTTACTTCAAATAAAACTTCCGATTTTATAAAATTTCGATAGCATCTCCTCTAAAACTTTGACACTGCCACCCTTTTCGGGTCCCATCCAAACATTTCTCAAACTTTTTCTCAACCATTTCTAAATCTCAAACATTTTTCCAGAGTTGAACCAGTTCCAATATCAATTTATTTTCAAATCAAATCAATTCAAACAATAAAATTCTTTTTAAAATCAAATCAACTCAAATATTAAATCATTTATAAAATCAGACCAATTCAAAATCAAGCCGCTCCCCGAATCAATTTATTTTTATATCTCAAATTATTTCCAAAATCGTTTCTTTTATATTACCAAGTAAACTCTAAAACCAAGAAAATCCACATTTCCTAATAATCAAATAAATAACATTTCAAACCGATTTTTTATCAACAACCATACACCACTCACACAATCAAGCACTCAATAATCCAGTCCAACAAACCATCACATCCACAAGACAAATATAATCATAGAAATATATCTTTTTGTATCAATATCTATTTATAACAACTTTGTAATGTAAAATAGATTTTAAGAAAAACTCCTACCTCGAAAGTTGAACCCATAAACTAAAGGCGTCACAAGAATCATTCCTCTCCGCCCGAAATAAACTGCAGCTTCAATCGCAGGTCTGCTCACTTCCGCAATAGCAGAAATAGTTTTAATTGCAACAGGCAATTCCGACAACTCAATCCTAAAACATAAACATCGTGAAAACCTTAATAACACATGATAGAAAACTAACGGCGAGGGTTCGCAATAAGATATACCTACAGTAAGAACAAAATGGAACAACCGCAATCCCGAGCTGATTCGGCGGCAGCTCCGACAGCGGCCAGAAACTCCGATGGTCCAACAGCAACCTTAACTTTGATATAAAATCATCGAAACTCAATCCTACAATACTAACAGCTCAGAGCCTCTAATAACTTATATTGGAATATTGATTTCAAAAGTTTTGGAAGTAAAAACGCTTACCAAGAAGGCAAAGGCGACAAACCCACTTATTCCTTATTAACAGCAACAGCAGCAATGGCATTAGAATCAGTAGTAGTAACAGCAACAACATCAACACCTAACAGTAACAGTTTATTCTGGCAAATTAAAATTAATATGAAATGGATATTAGGTGAAACTAAAACCAACTGACATGGTGAAGGAGGCAAAATAAGTTCAGTCTCACCATGAAAAGCAGCAAACCCTAACGAAACAGGGGCGGGGCAGAAATAGTGGTGGTTTTTCGGCGACTAGAGGCAGCAACAGCTTCAACCGAAACAGAACAAAATCAAAATCAACGGTAAAAACCTCGGAACTGTTCTGGCTATCCCCATCAATGGTGACCTGAACCCTTTCTAACGGCGGTTCCTACGATGGCTTCGTTCACCACCTCTCCTCTCTCGCTCCCTTACGTGACAGAAACGACCATAGAGACACGGCGGGATGAGGTTGAACGGCGGTGCTGCAGCACAGTAACGACGACACGGTGGTAGCTCGCAGATTGACGACAACAACCCGCGGCGTTGACGGTGATAAGGCTAGTTGCAGGCTTCTCTTCTTCGTGCGCCTCTCTCTCTTCACTGCGAGCTTCCTCTCTCCGACGCCTCTTCTCCGCGACTGTGACCCAAAGCCCGTGAACCTCCCACTAAAGAGCAATCTCTCTTCGTCGGCGACCACGATGGCACCGTGGCAGTGGCACGACGGGCTGGAGGGTGATGGCGCGGCTCCCTCCCCTCTTCTCCTCCACTGGCGCGCTCTCTTTCTCTCTTCTCCATCTCTGTGCGTGTGTGTGTTGGTGTTTCAGAAAGGGGGAAGGGGTAATAGCGGTTGGGAAAGGAAAATTAGGTTTCTGATTAGGGATTTAGAATTAGGGTTCCAATTTGGGAATTAGGGTTGGGGGTAGTTCAGTCATTTCACTAAAATTAGGAGTAATTAAAAACCAAAAACCAATTTTTAATCCACAAATAATATTTGTAAAAATACTATTTAATTATCAATTTATAAATTATTTTTAAATAAATTCTCTAATTCAATAATTAAAGATAATATAATTAATTTTTCTTTATTCATAAAAATTAAAATATTAAATTCCATCATCTCAATTCTTTAAATCAATTTATACAAAATTCTTATTATTTTGCAATTACTGAATTTTTATAGTTCAAATATAGAAAATTATCCAACAATTATAAAATTAGAGAAAAATTCTAATTTTAATTATCAAAACTTGATTTAATTAGCTTTAATTAAATAATTTCTAAAATTAAAGTCGTTAATGAGTAAATAAATTGAAATCAATTTAGAATAAGGCTTTTCAAAAGTTTTGGGTCTTACACCGACGCCCTCATCCCGAATGACCATCATCGCCGGTGTTGGGAAAGGAGTCGTTGCGCCACTGTAGCACTGCCGCCGCTGTTGGGTCGCCGTGCTGTCGTCTGAGAGTAGAGAGCATGCGCGCGGAAGGAGAAGCCCTGCCCTCGCGTCTGTTGTTGTTTCCGCCATGAAGCCAGAGTCGCCATCATCATCATCACGAACTGCTGTTGCGTGTGACGTCGCCGCCGCCTCTGAGTCCGTCGCCGTCAAGCAGAGCGCGCACAGAGAAGAAGTCGTTCAAGCCACTGCCAAGTCACCGTCGATGAAGCTTCAGCCGCCGCCGTCGATTGTCACTGAGGAACAATCGTCGTACCTCTGGTCGCTAGAAACCGCCACTGGAGCCGCCACCTTCTTGGTAAACTCTAGCTCTGTTCTGGTTTTCTCTTATTGTCGGTCAAAATCCTGGTTACTATAAGAGTTGTTGCTGAGGTTGTTTGTGCCAGGGATTGTTTATCACGAGTTGCTCTGTCGCACGCCGCTGTCAGAGCTACCATTCTGCTAATGTCGCCTTTGCTCTGAGCCGTTGATTGTAGCGAGTATTGTTGTCATTGCGGCTGCTTGGTTTAGTCGCTCCTTTCTAGTACGGTAATCTATTCCTTATTTCAATTTCGAACTCTGTCAGTCGCTGTTCTATTATATGCTGTTAAGATTCTACGACATTAATGCTTTAGGATCGAGATCCGGTTGCTACATGTTGGTGAATTTAAGTTACTGCTGTGGGTGCGGATACCGTGGTGCTGTGGTTGCGGCTGTTGCCAATGTCGGGCCAAGAAGAAAACAGTTCCGGTGACGTATTTGGTCTATAGTTTCGACTTATTGAGGTAGGGGTTTTTTCTAAAAATCTATTTTATATTACAGAGTTGTTATAAATAGATATTGATGCAAAAAGATATATTTCTATGATTATACTTGTCCTGTGGATGGGATGGTTTGTTAGACTGAATTGTTGGTTGCTTGACTGCTTGAGTGGTGTACGGTTGTTGATAAAAAATTGGTTTGAAAAGTTATTTACTTGGTTATGATGAAAAGTGGTTTGAAGCGGTTTGATTTTGAGTTAGTCTGATTTTATATGATTTAATATTTGAGCTGCTTTGATTTTAAAAAGAGTTTTATTATTGGAATTGATTCGATTTGAAAATAATTTGATATTGGAACTAGTTGAATTTTGGAAAATGATTGAGATTTGGAAATGGTTGAGAAAAGGTTTGAGAAATGTTTGGATGGGACCCGAAAAGGTGGCAATGTCCAAGTTTTAGAGGAGATGCTGCCGAAATTTTAAGTTTTTATTTGAAGTAATTACTTAAAAAGATTTGTTTTTAAACATTATACGTTTTAAGATTGATTTATTTATCAAAGAAATAATTATGTTTTGAATTGCGATTGTTAATGGACGGGATGGAAAGAAGGATGATGAGGATTGATGATGATTTTCTTTGAAATATGGTTTTTGAATGAATTTGAAAATGAGATTTGGATTGATGAATGATTATGATGTTGAGAATGTTGAAATATGATCTTTGAATTATTCATATGGCTTATGAATTTGAAATATCTGAGATACGAGGTTCTTTGGATTAAGTGCCGTGGCTTGCCACCACATGTACCAGGTTAAAAACTCGATACTCTGTTGACCCTACGACGTAAGTGTGACCGGGCACTGTATAAATTCCTGGAAATGTTACCCCAATTGAGCAATATTTATTATTTGAGAAAAAGCTATGCATAGATTCTTGGGGATGCACGTCGGGGGACAGTCTAAGTACAATTCAGACTTGTCGGGTTGGTTGGATAACCGACAAATGAGCCTCGTCAGCCATAGGACAAGCATGCATTATATGCATTTGTATACTTTGCTTGGGTTTGAACTTGTTTTGGTCTGCCTAATTGCTAAATTGTTTGTAACTGCTACTTAAACTATTTGCTATAACTGCTACCTACTTGTGCTTTCCTTGTCTGTCTTGCCTCTGTTTGTCCTGGCGTGCTACATTTGAGAATGAACTTTGGTGCTGAGTTGATGATTGTGTTGTTTGATTGCGTGGTTAGTTTCTGATTGAGATTCTCTTATAAGAAAGGAAAGGTTTTGGATTTTTGAAAAATTAGACATTGCTTCTTCGAAAAGGTTTTGAACGACTCCTTATTGGTCTTTAAAAGATTCATAAGGCAATGATAATCACTGAACTTGAAAACAGTTTTCTTATTAAATATCTTCTTATGACAACTTTAAAATTCCGTGGTGAAACCGTGTGGTTAGGTTCTCACCCCCTACAACTTTACCTTTGCAGGAACCAGATGAAGAAGTATTAAAAAGAGTTAAACTGCATTTGGTTTTATATGTTGTTGTATTAATTGGATTATTTTCTTCCCTGGTCTTTGTTATCACAAGTTTGTAAGAGGGATAGGAGTTGTATGTTTTATATGTATATTATATTATAAGATATTATGTAAGGAGTCTTGTATATGAATCTATGCCTGCTTGTATTTTTCTTAAGATAAAGTATTTTATTTTTCGATTTTCAAAGAACGCAGCGATATAGTGTCGAGTCACAGGCTCCTATTTTAATATTTAGTATGTAAAGTAGTCATAATACTTCTTGCTATCAGAGTGGCGCAGCCGGAAGCGTGACATTCTGGTAGTGAGGATATTACACCTCATATTCCACAAACTAAAATCATTTAAAAACTTTATTACACACCTTATTTCGGTTTTTAGGGCGGCACCTTTTTACTTTCTCTTTCTGTTTTACTTGCCTTCTTTTTTGTGCCAATACCTTATTATGAGCTTGGAGAATAGCCATAATGTCCTCATCCTCGTCATATAAAATAGCTCCTGATTCGACAGCCAGATCCCAAGCAGCCCTATTTTCAGCCACATCTTTATCCCAACTTTCTCCGTGTTCGTCTTGATTAGTTTTACCGTCTGCATCCTGCTCCGAGTCCTCCGAATCTTCCAGGTTCATTACAGCCCTTTCATCATCCAACCCAATTTTCTGCACCACTATATTCTCATCCTCTAAATCTGAATCTTGCACGGCATTAGCCTCATCAGACATATGCCAACATACTGCTTACCACTCTCGTCCAAACTAACGTGGATCTCATTAACTACACCTGGTAGAATGTTTTTTTTTTCACTGCGCTGTTCGAACAATTCTTCGCATCTTTGCCAATCTATTTTCCAGCTTGATTCTGCTCGTTGGGTGTATAAGGGGCTTCACGCTCCTCCCTGCCCTCCACGCCATCAAGTTCAACGCGAACATTATCACCTCCGCCACTAGCCACTGACTTTCACACTACTCCCAGATCTGCCTCCACCGCTAGGCCATCTGCTGCCCTATTATAATGCGATGCTTTGGGACACAAATTCTAAGAAAACTAAGAAAACATGTATATACTTCTATTTAGCATATCCTCCACCATTAAAAAGTACGCAATTTCTACATAAACTGAAAAAAATAATTAAAATAATGTAGTTATATTGTATATATAATTTAAAAAATTTAACCAATTAAATATTTCTTCCTGTATATATAATTTAGGACTATAAGCTGAAGGGGCTGATATGATATGAGTAAACTTTTTCTATATGGGCACTTTAGTCCCTAAACTTACAAACTGTAAGACAGATCAATTGTTTTTTGTGAGTTTTGGTTGTTTGGAGGAGGGACTTAAATATCTCATTTTGTAAGTTTTAAGGACTGATCTATCTCGTAGTTTTTAAATTTAGGAACTACCGGTTTAATAAACAAAGATCCGGGACTGAAGTGGTCACTCAAGAGAGTTTGAGTTATAGTTGGTCCTTTATATTTGAATCCTGAATCCAAGAGTATCGAGTCCACTATTTAGCAAATAAGGAGGCTTAAATAATTTGCAATTTGAATTCTGATTATGTCAAGTCTCTTCTTTAACATGTTCAGGTTTTCTCTATCGTGTTCTCCATTTTGAAAATGAATGTTCCTTCCATGTATATCTTATGAACAATATTTTGCATGACAAGGTTTCACTTTGATTCCCTTGCCTTTCTGGTTGCCTGGGTTGCTGTTTGACAATTTTTTTTCACATTCGATGTCATTTTTCTAGGTGGCGACATTTCGAGGAAAAAGAAGTTACTTAAGAAACAGGTACTGCCCGATTGATATAAGTTGATAGTTTCAGTTATCAATCAAGATAGCATCATGCATTCACCTTAAATAGTATTTCTTCCTGTATCAAAGAAAATGATTTTGCTTGCATCAACAGGGAAACACGAAACTGGTTTCATAGCAAGTTGATGTTACTGTTATTTTTTAAGATTGTTCATAATGGTATGATTCTCTTTCTGCTGTCAGGCTGAAGGAAAGAAAAGGATGAAGTCCATTGGTAAAGTTGATGTGCCTCAAGAAGCTTTCATGGCGGTTTGAAATTGGAAAAGGAGGTGATATGATCACGTATACATGTAACGTAAGTTGCAGCATTATCTGAAATTTGTAAATATAAAGTGAAAATTCAAAACCTTGATGTATTACTGCTTTGGTATAACGGTCCAAGTATTGTCCTTCAATGATTTTAAGCTGCATACAGTGCAAGATTTTGTGATTTTGACTCGGTTTCCTTAAGGGAGGAAAAAAAGAAAAAAGTTGAAACGTAGCACAATTATTCTGTCAGGTAGTGTCGATCATATTAAGATTTATTGTGTTTGTATGCTAGACACGCACACATGCGTTTTCGATATTCAATCATGTCTTAATAAAAATTAAAAAATATGTTTAAATATAGTTAAATTTCATTATGTATTAGTTGTATCCAATCTTATTTTTTATTTATATTTTTTAAGAGAAATTCTTCGCATACAAGTGATTAATGCTTGTAAGCCTTACAAGTTCAATTAAAAATAACGTTCAAAATGCGCTTCGAGCCGTTCTTCTTTCTCTTCGTCTTCTCCTTCTTCTTTTTTTTCTTTTCTTGCATTCTCTTTCTTTCTTCGTTTTGCTGCACGTTCTTCTTTCTCTTACTCTTCTTCTTCTCCTTTTCTTTCGTTTATGCACGTTATTCTTTCTCGTCTTCCTCTTTTTCTTCTTCATTTACGTGCTCTTCTCTCTGTTTTTTCGTTTTTTTTCGATTTTTCATAATAAAATCTTTATGGAAGAAGAAGCAGCAGAATATGAGGAGGAGGAGAGAGAAAAAGTTCTGAATTATGCATAAGATATACTTCAACGAATTTTGGGTGTATTTTCTTAAATGCTTTGGGTGTAGTTTTGTAATCTTTTGGGTGTATTTCTGTAATCCTTTGGGTGTATTCCTATAATCGTTTGGGTAAATTCCTGTAACCGTTTGGATGTATTTCTGTAATCCTTTAGGTGTATTTCTTTAATCATTTAGGTGCATTTCTGTAATCGTTTGGGTGTATTTCTGAAGTTCCATTATCTTCAAAAGGATTATAGAAATACACCCAAAAGATTACGAAAATACACCCAAAATTCGTTGCATAATTCAGAACTCTTTCTCTTTCTCCTCCTCATTTTCTACTTCTTCTTCTTCTTCAAAACGATTTCAAAGCTTGATTTCAGAAATCATGAAAATAAAAAAAACGAAGAGGAAGAGGAAGAGGAAGAGGAAGAGGAAAAACTTGATTTCAAAAACCATAAAAATCGAAAAAAAACAAAGAAGAAGAAGAAGAAGAAGAAGAAGAAGAAGAAGAAGAAGAAGAAGAAGAAGAAGAAGAAGAAGAAAAGGAAGAGGAAGAGGAACCGGATGAATAACGCATTAAAAGACCCGTTAGCAACTTGTAAGACTTGTAAGTCAAAAAGACTTATATGTGTAACAGACCTCATTTTTTAAATGAGTTTAGAAATAATATATTATCATTTATTAATACAAAATTATTTTATATGTATACATGTTATGTCTCATGTCTTATTAAAATTTTAAAATTTATGTGTGCATGATTTATATCTATTTCAGTGTTTGTATTTCAAAAATAAAAAGATAATTACTCTAGTCTAGGGAGGACTCAAAGGGGATAAGTAGTGGTCTTGGCCCTCAACAAATTTTAAAAGCTCATATATTATTATAATAGATGTATTGTATATAATAAAATTTAATAGTGTGGTAATAATAAAAAGAGTTACTATTCTTTATGTATTAGGGTTTAAATTTCTCTATATATATTTATATTATTTGTATTTTTTATTTAATTTAGAGTTTTTTTTTGCATTTGTTTAAGATTAACTTTAACATTTATAATTATATAAAAAATACTTTAATATTATTTATGATATTATTTTTTTCTAATTTTATTTAGTTGTTTATTTTTTATTATTTTTTGATTAATTTTTATCCCTATTATTATATAAAAATACTTTAATATATTTTAAATTCACATAACAAAATTGTTAGTGCAATTAACTTATATTATTTTATGTTATATTTTTTAATTTATAAAATATAAAAATATAACTTACTGTCACATAAATACTTAATAAAATAAATTAATTAACAAAATATTTAAAAATATATAAATAGCATTGTATTTGATTATACAAGATTTTAATTTTTACCCCCTCTACTCTTAGATTTCTGGATCTGTCCAGCTCTAAACTCTAGCGTTTATTCGAAAAAAATCCCAGCATTTAAAATAATTATTTTTACATACAACTTGATGTTCAGAAAAAAATATCAATTATACTACTCTAAAAATATTTGGTTATTCTAACATAATGAAGTTAATTATTTTACTTTAAAATGTTTACTTATTTATTGGCGAACTAATTTGTTAAAAAAATATATGTAATATATGTATAACATATATAATAATATAAATACGTCATGATTAATTTTTTAGTATTCATAGAGCAATTTTTTTTTACACTTGTCATTCAATCAAATTGTAATAGGATATATGATTACATGAGGGGTGTTAGATTAAAAAGTAAAATCAATATAGTCTAATTTAAACTATTGCGACTTAGATTAATGGTACTATTATGTTTCAAAAAAAAAATTTTAAGATTTTATTGATAGAAGATAATAGTAACTTTAAGTTGATGAAATCTTTTTAGATTTATCCATAATTTAACATCTCAAGAAGAAGTAGTAGTATCGATAATCTAATTTAAAATTCTGAGAAAAAGATTTAACTTAAAATCCTAACAAGAAAAGAACTACTCATAATGTAATTAAAAATTCTAATAAGAAGAAGATCTAAAATGATGTTTAAAAAAAGGGTGCTTATTTATCTAAAAAATTATAAATTAATAATTAATTTAAAAAATATAAAAATAAATAATTTTAAAAAATTAATATTTATTATAAAAGATAAGTTAAGCAAAATTTAAAGAATTTTTCATAAATATAATAGAATTGGCCAATTAAAAATTCTAATAAAAAGATTCAAATAGTATTAAAAAGATAGTATTTATTTATCTAAAAAGATTATAAGATAATATTTAATTTAAAAAATTAAATATTAAAAAAGATAAATTAAACAAAATTTAAAGAATTCCTCATACATACTATAAAATTGGCCATATTGAAAATTCTAAGCAGAAGAAGAAGTACCCCTAGTCTAATTTGGATTCCTAAAAAGAAGAAGAAGAAGAAGTAGTTAATCCAAGGATGAGTGAAGAAGAATTTGATCCTTTCTCAATTATGAAACTGTTGGAGGTGCCTCTTCCGGACGCAGAGCTGTTTGCCGCAGACGTGGGACCATCTCAGTTTCAGTCGCCCTCATCCTCCAATGTGCCTCTTCCGGAGTTTCCAATTGGCAATCAACAGCCTCAGCCTCTGCCTCTGCCTCAGCCTCTGCCTCCTCTGCCTCTGCCTCTGTCTCTGCCTCAGCCTCAGCCTCTGCCTCCTCTGCCTCTGCCGGAGTTTGCAGCCAATGTGCCTCTGTGGCACTTTCCCGCCAATGTGTCTCAGCCGCAGTTTGCCGTTGACCTGTGTGGCTATCAACAACCTCAGGCACAGCCTGAGACAGTATGGAGTGGGGATGAGTACAAAGAGTTCGACATGGGAGCACCTCAGTTTCAGTGGCCCTCTGAGTTTCAGTCTCTGCCTCTGCATCATCCGGTCTGGACTGGGGACGAAAACCACAATCTTGCCGCCAATGTCGGTGGTAATCAACAGCCTCAGCCTCAGCTTCCGCTTCCATCGCAGCTTGCCACCGATGTGCCTCTGCTGCAGTTTGCCGCCAATGTCGGTGGTAACCAACCGCCTCAGTTGCAGCTTCCGCCTCTGCATGAGTTTCCCGCTGACGTGTGTGGCTATCAACAACCTCAGGCACAGCCTGAGCCCGTCTGGAGTGAGGATGAGAACAAACAGTTTGAAATAATTATTGCTGAATGTCTTCCGGAAGAAATGCAGAACCGGTGGGAGGCTGTGGCTGCTTGTCTCCCCGGGAAGACCCCCGAGCAGATACAGGAACGCTTCCAGGAGCTCCTCACCGACATCAATCTCATCCATAAATCTTATAGCAATCTGCATCACACCTCCATCGCACCTGCTGCACCTCCCACCACATTGGAACGCAATCCACTCTCCCTCCCCGGAACAATTGAACAAAACCAACCTGCCAACACCAACATAATCGAACACCAACCTTTAACTAAGACTACTGAAAGAAAGAAAACAGTTCATTGGACTCAACAAGAGAAAGAGTATGTATTATTCTATTGCTTTTTCCTCCACTTTTATTGATCATTATACGAGCATAATATTCTTTCTTGGACTCAGAAACCAAAAACTCCTCAATAAACTAAATGCATATCAATATTACTTAAATGTCTCAAATCAAAAAATATAATATCAAAATCCTAAAACACATTTTTATATAATAAAACACAGTAAATTAAATCTAATGGATTCGAATGAAGTAAAAAACGTTAATCGAATGAAAATCAAATTAAGTGAATTCGAACTAAGTGTATAGTTAAAATATTAATAAATCGAATGAATTGGTTTTGATTTACATGTTCGCTTCGTCTCCCATTGTTCGAATCTAATGGATTCAATTTGCGTGAACTTTGGCTATAAAGTTTTTGTTTTAAAAAATAATTTATTAAATTAGTTTTTAAAAGATAATTTTTAAAATTATCTTCAAAAAACTAATTTAATAAAAATTATCTTTTATTAGATTCGAATTATGAAAGATGAATCAAACGTGTAAATCGGAGCTAATCCATTCAATTTATTAGCATTTTAACCATGTACTTAATTCGAATCCACTTGATTCGATTTTCATTCGATTAACGTTTTCCACCTTATTCGAATCTATTGCATTCGATTTATATAGCAACAAGCTTTGGGACTTTGATGTTGTATTTTTTGGTTTGGGACATTCAAATAATATTAATGGTGCATTTGGTTTATTGAGGTGTTTTGTCCGAAAAATAAATAAGAAAAAAAGATTTGATATCTAAAAATATGTTTTTTTTTCTGAAATAAAAAAATTATTATTTCTCTAAATTTTATTTTTCAACTTTAATTTCTTAAATACAATTTTTTTTTTCAAAGTAAGTTCGCCGCACCCCTGTTAACTCCTCTTCAAATTATAAAAAAAATGGCTAACTCAAATTCTTAAACTTTACAAGGGACAATGGCAATCATTATTATCATCTTCAGAATACACAGGAATAAGTCATATTTTTAATAAAAATAATGGTTTTTTTAATTTATAATGAAAAAAAAATCATTGTTAAATATGACTTATTTCTGTGTACTGTATATGTATGGAGACGATGATAATGGTTGTCATTGCTGCTAGTAATATTGAAGAAGTCATGGTTGTTGTCTATTTATTTTTGTGTACTCCCATATACCCTTGAAGATTATGATAATGGCTTAAAAATTTGAGTTAACGTGGATTTGAAAAAAATTCAAATGAACTTCACCAGGAATTAGGTGAACTCGCCCTAAATAAAAAAAATCGTATTTAAAAAATTAAAGTTAAAAAATTATGTATAGAAAAATAATTAATTTTTCTATTTTATTTTTGAAAAAAATCCTCTAAGTATCATATACCATTGTAATTTTTTAATAAATTTTGTTAATAATTATTTTAAAAAATGCCTTCACAGGTTATTTCTTAGAGGATATAAAGAATTAGGACGTAATTGGAAAAGAATTTCAGAAGATTATGTCAAAACAAGAACGAAAGAACAAGTTGCGAGCCATGCACAAAAAATTCTAAAGAAATTAGCTGAAAAAACAGAAAAAATAACATTCGTGATGAATCATAGTAAGTTATCTTCTCATTCTTAATTAGTTAATGTAATTTAATCCTCACTAAATTAGAAAATATATAATTCATTATTTTAAATTTTTTAAATTATTTATGCATGGTAATTACACTATTATAATTATTTTTTATGTAGGAACTATATCATCATCTGAGTTTTCTAATGGATAAAAGATTTGTTTAAAGAAGACTACTCAAGCAAAAAGAATACTTGAATGAATTGAAGAATTTTTTTTAGGTTGAATATATATATAGTAGGGTAATATATTTAGTTTGAATTAATTATTACCTTAGTTTTTTTTTTATTTCAAAGCATTATAATAGCGTAATAGATGGCTTACCTAAGTTTGTAAAAAGTAATGTAAAAATGTGACCATAGAAAAATAGTGAATTTAATTATAATAATAATTTGTTTATTAAAAATATTTTATCTTTTAGCTCTCCGGCTTTAATGATAATGTCAAAAAAAAAAACTGTGAATTAGACTTGAATTATAATTTTAGTGACTATGCCAAAGGAACTATCAATAAAACGAAATATCTTTTTAAAGAATTATTATTTAAAATATACTAATTAAACAAACAGGAATAACTATTTGAAAAAGGTTGAATGTCACTATAAGAACTTAAGAAGAGCTTGGTTACTTTCTTTTAATACTTAACTAGTACTTTTATCCGTAATATTATTATTACAGAAATATAAATCTTTTAAAATTATGTTAATTCTGGTATTATAGATTATGACACAAAAAATTTATAACATTAAATTATTTTTATAAAATGGTCATAAGAGATAAAAATCTCCGTCGGCTAAGAAGACCAAAGTCTTAAATAAAATTAAATAATAAGTTTTTGAATTATTATTTTTAAATGAAATAGTTTAATTTTTTTATTTAATTCTAGCATTCATTATTTAAAATTTAAAAGAATTTAACGTGTATATTTTTATAATTAATTAGATATAAATTTATTGCACAGATAGAAATAATTAATTTTTATACTTGCTATTTAAAAATAATATTTTTTCTATATATATAAAAATATAATTAGATATTAACACAAAAAAATTTATATTGATAGTTATAAAATTAACTCATTTTTTAAAAACAATTGAATCTTGATTTTAATTTTTAATCACAATATTAGTATTTTTTTAAAATTATATTTAATAAATATTTAAAAAAAGTAAAAATATATATTAAAAAGATAAGCAGTAAAAATTTAAAATTAAATAAAAAATATATATAATTATATTATGTTGTTAATTTTATTTTTTATAGAACATAAAGGTAGAAAAAAATAAAGAATGAGATAAAAGAGAGAGAAAGATAAAGAAGAAGAATGAGAGAGGGAGTTTGTTAATTTTGGAAGTTAAGAAAATTTTTTATTTTAATTATAATAAAAATATCTGGTGACACATTTTGATTTGTCAAATTACTAATATAAAATGTGAATTATAAATTATATATAGAGTGAGAAGGATAAAGAGAAATAGAAAAAAGAGAGAGAGATAGATAAGAAGATATAAGAAGAATTTTTACTAATTTTAGAGAAAAATATTTTCTCTAAATTTTAATAAGAGAATGTCATGTGACACATTTTAGTTATTAAATTAGTTTGTAATATATAAATATAATATATAATATAGCTATATTTCAATTTTAGTATTTTAATTTAATTTAAATATAATTAGAGAATGTTATATTTTATATTTTAATTGTCAAATTCGTAATTAGTCATTGATAATGATATATAAGAGAGATAGAATGAGTGAAGAAATGATAGAAATATAGAAAAGAAGAGAGAAGAGAGGAGAATTCTTTAATTTTAGAAAAAAAAAATTAATTTCAATTGTAATAAGAGAATAATATATAACACATTTTAACCTTAAAATTAAAAATATATAATAGATATAATAGATATGACAGTCATCAGAAGAGGGTTGAGTGTTACTGTGTTAGTATAAAATTATATGCAAATTGCAAAGTATTTGTCTATTTGATAGTTTGCTATCCATAATGGAGCTACATATTTACAAAATTATCCTGTATCAGTGTGCTATATTTAACTGATGCCATTTAGGGGTGTTAAAATTTAAATCGATTCAAATTAAATCGTTCATCCAATTCAATCCAAATAAAAAATTGATTAAAATCGTATTAATTTGGATTTGATTAGATTTTATTTTTTGTAAACCGCTGGATTGGATCGGATTTCGAATCTACTTTTCACAACCGATCCAATCCAATCTAAACCGTATAATGTGTTATAATATTATTATTTTATTATTATGTTTACAATTATACTTATAACATATTCAATTTGTTTTATATTTTTATATTTTTCATGTATTATTATTTAATAATATGTTTTATGTTCAAAATGTGATTTATTTATTTATTTTGACTAACTTATAATTTATTTTTTTATTATGTTATCGTTGGGTTTTTAAGATATTGTTAAGACTTGTTATGTCATTGTTGGTTATTTAAAATTTGATGTTGAGACTTGTTATATATATTTAATTTTTTTAATTTACAAAATCGTAAATCCAATATAATCCAAACTGCTCAAAATTAGATCGGATCGGATCGAATCAAATTTTTTTAAAAAAATCATCTAATCCAAACCGTACCGTAAACACCTTAACGCCACTTATGAAATTTTACTTTATTAATGTTATTGTTGCTCTTTAGAATAAGTGGCTTTTGCAACAGTACCTTAGTTATTTTTATTTATCATGAAGTCTAAATCGTACATACTAATACTATGACGGCTTCAAATAGGAAAATGAAGGTAAAATGTAATAAATTGTTACCCAAGAAATATTTTTGCAAACTACCAGAATGTTTAGGATTATCAGCAACTTTTATTGATTGTCTTAGTGTATAAATGCTCGTTGGACAAATTCCATTGATAAAACTAAATATATCGTTATCAACGAAGGTAATATTTAAAGAGAACGTTTAAAATTTATTTCATCTTTTGTTAAAAGAATTTTTGTATTGTATTTTAATTGATTGATGTATAATTTATTCGACGTTTTTCGTCATATATTATTAAATTTTTTAAAGAATTTACTTTTCAAAAAAATATAAAAACATTTAGAATTGAATTAAAACAAAAAAATAATAAATTAACTATTAAATTTTTTTCAAAATTATTTATATAAAAAATTAAAATTCACTAATTTAAATTTATTTTTATTTTTAATATAACTCTTAGAAATAAATAAAATTTTTATAACTAGATGCAGTATAACAAAATATATATAATATTAATTAATTTTTAAAAAATTCTAAAAAAAGTAGTTTCTTTCTAATAAAGTTTTATTAGAAAATTAACATTATAAAAGCAAAGTTCAACCAATACGATATAATAGGTTATTAAATATATTTAATATAAAACACATTGAATATAAATTTTTGTTGAGGTTAGATTTTAAATAATTTTTAATTGAATTTCAAATATTCTTATTTTAAAGAGTTAGAATATTTTAACATCATTTTTTCGTATTTTTTTATTCGAGTCTTTAATTTTTTAAATTATAACCCTTATTTATAATTAAGGGTAATGTTCAACACTATCAATTAGCCATACATATAAAAATACGGAAATAATTCTATAGTCATAATTATAATATAACTTTATAAGTAATACAATGAAACTATATATAAGTAAATAACTAAATTTTATTTATATCTATAGTCATATTTCATAAATAATATAATCAAATTTTATTTATATATGTTTATAATTAAAACATGAATAAAAATACAAAAAATGATCATGATGGTTAATTTTTTCGTTCATAATTTTTTTATTATTTTTTTTTGTGAAAATTTTAATTATTTTAATAGTTAATTATTTTCTAAAAAAGATAATTGGATAACATAAAAAAAGTTTTATTAAGAATAATTTATTTAGATGTAATAAAAAAATAATTGAATAATAATATAAGGTAAAAAAATTAATATTATTAAAAGATAAAACAAAAAATAAAGTTTATCTATAAAAATTTAAAAATCATGCCTTTTTTTCTAAAATTTATCTACAAATAATTCTATAAGTATTTTATGATGAATAAAAATATTAAACACGTACTGAAATTTATTTTAGTAAAATTTATTTTTATTCTGTTAAACGTTAAATAAATTATTGAAAGAAATTTTGTTCCTTATATTAGAGGAGAATGATAAACTTTCATACTTCCATTATGTTATGACAATAATTTGACCCTATTATTTTTAAAATCATGATTGCACTTTATGATTTTTTCACTTTTATCTTTGAATTTTTGAAAGTGAAAAATAATAATAATAATAATAATAATAATAATAATAATAATAATAATAATAATAATAATAATAATAATAATAAGGGATAAGTATGATTTTAGTCCCTAACGTAGAGGCCAAAAATTTATTTCGTTTCCAGCCTTTTTTTCGCTACAAAATTGTCCCTTAGGTTTCAGTTTGTTTTAAAACCGTCATTCGGACCATAATACCCCTATCTCTTCTTCTCCAAAATCATGTAAAGCACCAACAGAAACACAAGCATAAGCACCACCACCACCACACTCACCACCACCCACCACCCACCACTTACCACCACCACCACCACCATCATCATCATCATAATCATCATCATGGATAATGGAATCATAAGAACTCAGAATCCGAACCACCACTACCACCCCCCCACCCACTGCCACTCCATCACCATCTGCATCACACCAACCAAAACTAAAAAAATCAACATCATCATCGTCATCTTCATCAGAACCCAGAACTCAGATTCAGAACTCAAACTCAGAAAAACAAGAACTCAACTCAATCATCATCAAGAATCCAGAATCCAGAACTCAAACAAACCCAGAACTCAAACTCAAAAAAATAAGAACTCAACTCAAAAAATCATCAACATCATCAGAATCTATTACTTAGGATCTAGAACTCAAACTCAGAAAAAGAAACCCAGAACTTAAACTCATCATCGTCATCATCACCAGAGTTCTGGAGAAGGCGAGGGCAACGATGACAAGGGCGAGGCGGCGACGACGAGGACGAGGCGAGACGTCGGCGAGGGCGAGGAGGAGGAGCAGAAACGGCTCGACCCTCGCAGTGAGATCCAACAGCGAGGCG
>NC_029779.3:47010297-47041696 GCF_000817695.3 Arachis duranensis
ATATATTTTGATGAGTGTGATATATTTTTTATATAAATAATTTAAAAAAATCTAATAGTTAATTTATTATCCTTTTGGTTTTAGTCTAATTGAAATATTTTTTATTATTTTTGAAAAGAAAATATTTTAAGAAATTTAATAATATATGATGAGAAACACTACTGAATAAATTATAAAGAAACTAATTAAAACACAACATAAAAACATCTTTAATAAAAAATGAATTAGGTATTTTTATTTGAATAATCTCTACATTTAAAATAGTTCTTAAAATTTTTAACTTGCATTAAATAAATTTTTTTTTTAAATAACCAATTAGAGATCTCACTTTCAGAAATTAAATTTTTATTGGTCCAAAAATCACCACTGTTAAATGCCAAATTCACAGTTTGATATACATTGATATGGACACACAATAATTTCAACTTAAATTAGTATTTAAAATTTAATTAAAACATTTAAATTGATTCATTTACCCTTGAGAACAAAGAGTTATGGATTATAATATAAACAAAATAGATAATATATACAAAATGTTAATAATAATATAAACAAGAAATTCATAATAATTACAAAATGTTAATAATTCGTAAGATAATGTTAACAAAATAGATAACATGAATAGTTAATTTTGATATACATTTAGCATAATTAATTGATTAATTAAATATTGATTATTTAAAGTTAACTAGTTTTTTCAAATTAATTTAGAGACAAATTTAGTAAAATAAAAATATTATGACTGAATTCAGATATAACTAAATCTATTTGACTCGGCAGCACATATAAAATTACAAAAATGTATATAAAATTACAGAAGTTAACACATATACAGTGTATATAAAATTACAAAAGTTAACACATATACAGAATTACGGATCATCAAGATATATACATTACAAGAACATTGTTTATGTATGTTCAATTACAATTAATGAGTTTTTTTTACTTCTCATAAACAAGAGAATCTAATCAACTATGACTTTTATACCGAATTCCGAAACCTAACATTGAAATAATTGAGCAAATGACAGCAAGAAATAATATTGTTATCGGTTGGAATTGGAAAGCTATTCTGTTGAGAATAATTATGAGTTTTAATAACGAGTACTTTTAAAGACACTTAGAAAAATTAAAATAATTTGAAGTTTAAAATACATTATATACATCAAACTATTTTTAAAAAATTATAGAAAATAGTTAGCTAGGAAATCCTTATATTATATATTTTAAAAAAATAAACTTTAATAAGTGGCCTTAAAAAGTTCAATGAGAGTTCATGTAGTTGGGGAATTAGACTCGGAAGTATTTAAGATTTGGCCAAAAATGTCAGGACAAGATTCCCAATTTCCAATTTCCCTAGCTTCCCAATATCCACCATTATAACTATAACTTTCACTTCCATTTTCCTTAACAAACCACTTTGGTTTCCAACCCCTCTCTTGCAACTTCCTTGCCTGCCAATTATGGACCGTTTAAAAAATAAAAAATTTTCAATTAAATTCTTATTAACTGTATTTTATTAAAAATTAATAAAATATTTGTTTATGTAAAATAAATTATAAAATATTTTAAAAGAAAATATTTTGTACCTCTCTCTGTCTTTGTTCCAGCCGCAACTTCTCAGAATTGGCCATGTCATGCTCTCCATTTTCTAAATACCTTTGATCTGGTCTTAGTCTTGAATCTGTTGGTGGCAACTTTTCCTGTGTGTTATTAACTCAAAAAGTCAACACTAAACATCTCACATATTTTAGAAGATTAATCCTCTTATTTTCATTACCATCCACATCTTTTAGAAGATTAATCCTCTTATTTTCATTACCATGTTTCAACTTCCTTTTAGGTAGAAATAAAATATTAAAAATAGAAAACATAAATTAAACTGAAAATAAAAATGAAAGTGAATTTGTGACGTTCAAATTCTAGAAGACCAACCTGGAGTCGAGGTGTGATTTCATTAAGTGTAATGGCAAATTGTGTAAGGTTATATTTTGTTTGGTGTTCAGGTGGTGGGTTGGTTTTCCAAATGAGAATGGGTTTAGAAGAATTAGAGCCTTTCCCTCCTTTCTTCTTATTATTAGAATTCCCTCCAATAACATAGACCAAGCTCTCATCCCATTTTCCAAATATATTTGCCATTGTTTCTCCATATTTATCTTCTATTACGCCTTGCACCTGCAACACAACTTAAATTACAATGCATTAACTTACATATAAGGAGAAAGTTCAAGAGCCAACAGAATTTAGTGTTTTTAGTCCGTATTTTTAATTATCAGTCTAATTCCCTCAAATAGTTTCCTAGTAAGATATATATATGAAAGGGCACCTGGTGAGGGTTTTTATCAATGATTGATTGCTCTTTGAATTTAATCTTGCATGAAAAGTCACGGTTTCCCTCTATCCTCATTGTACCATAATGATCACAATAGAGTTTTCCTAGAATAAGGTTGTAAATTGATGTTGTCACCTGATGATATATACTAACAAGATGTTAGTTATAATTAATTAATAAGCTAATAATAATAATTAAGAATATATGACATAATTAAAACTTGATATACCTTGCTCCATTGAAAGATTTCTCCATCATCAAATTCCAAAGTCAAAATACCAATAGGATCAAGCTGAATGGATCTTCCCCAGAATTTGCTTTTTAAGGTGCTGTCACCCCAAAATTTCCAGCCATTGCCATCACAATGGCATGCAACAGTCATGGGGTGATGACTGACCTATCTCAATAACAACATCGTAAGTACTTCAATAATAAAACATATGTATTATTTAATAAAATATGTATATATATAAGGCGAATGTTAGTGGGTTCTAGAAAAAATATGAAGTAGAACACTTATTAAACTCTAAAGTACAAAATTTTATATCTTAAATTCAAAATTTTAAATTTTAAATTATAAATCTTAAATCCTAAAATTATGAATCTTAAATACTAAATCTTAAATTCTAAACTTAAATGCTAAATTTTATACTTTAAATTTAAACTATTAATATAAAATATAATACATAAAAGACTAAAATTTATTTAATTGTAAAGAAATACAGCCACTCGTTCCTCGATAAAGATTGATTATTTAAGGATAAATCATATATCAATACTAAATAACAAGTAATACAGAATATTTTTTTTCTTGAATTGAATTTTTCTTTAAAAAAAAAGAAACAGAATTATATACGAAAAATGTTAGAGAATTATCAAAATTTATTATTTTTAGTCATTAATTAGCCAATGTTTAAAAATATAAGATAAAATATGTTATTAAATTATTAGACTGAAAAAATTGAGTTGATGGTTAAGTGATTATCAAAAAAATATATTCTAATAATTCCCTAACGTTTTTTTTTTATATTTTGTTCCTCGATAAGAATTGTTTAAGGATAAATTATATATCAATACTATACTAAATGATAATAAGTAACACAGATAATATTTTTTTCTTGAATTGAATTTTTCTTAAAAAGAAAAGGAAATAGAATGATATGCATTTATATACCTTCTCAGAGATAAAGCGAAAGCCTTTGTCTGGAAAATCAGCCTCATAAGTCTCACCCAACAATGGGTTAAAAGGTTTGCAACTTCTACCACTGGTGCTTGCATACCCTGAAACTGCAAATGCTGCTACATGGAGTGCCCTCATCAAACTATCACCCTGCACTTACAATCAAAATTATATAATTTAGTTTTATTTATTTTTAATAGCTTTGCATAGTGAAATCCTATATTTTGTTTTTTAACAACATTTGAGTTAGTTCTTTCTTTTTATTAGTTATACATGTTTATTTTTCTAGACGGTTATATTTCTGTGTAAAATATGATTAGTAATAAAATGAATAAAAAAATATAAAAAAAGAAAGATATACAAAAAAAATTGTAATAAGTATAGAAACTAATTTTTAATTAATTAATATTAGTTAATTTTTTATTATAAAATTATTTTTTTAACTTTTTTTTAATTTAAAATTTATGATTATGAAAACAAATTGATTTCTTAATTAATCCAAAATGTTGTACATATTAATATTTGCTCAATAATACAAGTAATATCTTTAGAAAAATCAATATAACATGTACAAATAAAATGATTGCAAGAAATGTTACCAAACTTTTGAAGAGATTTATTAGTATAATTTGTCCTTTTTTTTAATTGTCCCATCACGGCTTAATTAATCTTAAGTTTGTTTGATTGAGTTTCTAAAAAAAGTTTTTCTAAGTTTTTTTTAATTTTATAAAAAAATAAAAATAATTTTATGTTTGAATATCTCATATAAAAAGATTTTTTTATTTATCAATTATGTTTGAGTATAACGATATAAAAATACTTTTTATTTATTTATTACGTAAAAATCATATTTTTTTAAAGAAAAAAATCTTTTAAAAAAATAATTTTTTAATATTTTTAATATTTTTACTTCTATTACTATAAATTTATCAAACACGTTAAAAAATAAAAATATTTTTTTATTAACTTAATAACGGACAAACCAACACTTAATCAATCAAATAAATTATATGAAATATTGATGCAAATATATATGGAACTAACCATTTTACCCCATTCAGATGCTCGGTCTAGAAGGTAAGAGTACTCCATATCTTCACAACACTTTTGCAATGATGAGAGTGGTTCATTGAAGTAAACAGGAAGACACACTTTTGTAAGATCTTTTCCTATGTTTTCTTTTATTATTGACCATAGACTCACTCCACTTTCCTTCTCAACTGGTTCTGGCAACTTTGTTCTCCTCTTCACTTGTGGATACTTGAACAATCCAACACAACTAAGTCTTCTTGAAGATTTTTCACTTTCATTTGGAGTATTTTCATCATAGTCCTCATCCTCTTCTTCTTCTTCAGAGTCATGGCTTATAGAAAGAAAATCTTGTGTGTCAAAGAATGCATCATTATGTTCATCATCAAATTGATCTTCATGTCTATCATGCTCATCTGAAGAATCACTCACACTTCCATCTGTACCACAGGATAATGAAAAATAAAATAATATGTAATTAATGTAAATAATACTCTTAGATCAATTATGATATGTTTATATAAAAAATTAATCACCAAATCAGTCATCCGTGTAAAATAGATGTTAAAATATAAAATATCAGTTAAATAACATATGTATTTATATACAAATATATAATAACTAATTTAATAGCTGATTTTCTATATATATATATATATAGTATTCTTTTTAAATTTGTCTTTTTAATTGTTAAACAAGAAAAAAATATAATTATTTTCACTACTTTGAAATATGTGTAATATTATTTTCTTTATTTCTTTGTTCTAGGATAAAGATATCTATTGTTAAATACTGTGATTAATATTTATTGACTTGTAAGTACCTCATTGGTTTCTTTCTTTTAAAATTAGAAAAAAAATGGTTAAGAAGAAGACATTAAACCAATTATCAGAGTGTAATTATTTACCACTATATTTTTCATGAGAAGAATGATAGGAGGGATCATTATCCTTTGATTTTATGTCGTCAACAAGTGTGTTCTCCAGGTCAACCTTCTCTGTCTAGAAGATAGAAGAAAATTCAACAATAGGAAAAATAAAAAACAATATTTAAATTATATATTATAAAGAACCAATGCTCAAAAGCAGCAGTAATGCCACATGCATAAAATATAGAGAAAAATTATGATTCTACAATAGCTACAAATAACTAACGTTTTATAGTTAAAACTTCAATTTATATATTAAAACTGAATTGTGTTATTCATATTCGCTTTTATTTCACACATAAGTGGACATACATGCTTATAAAATGTGAGATATATTTTTATATATAAATCTCACGTTCTATTTAAAAAATATATCTTATTATAAGCGTGAATATATAATATGGAAACTCAGATGCAGTCCACTTCAGATGAAGTTGATAGCTGAGAGTCGTTGGATAAAAATTTAGTCAAATCAGTCAAATCATCTAACGATTTTCAGTTATTAATTTCACGTGAAACCGACTATACCTGAGTTTTCATCATGTATAATAGATCTTATATATAAAAATTTACAAGGTACCACAAATTTTTTTCCTTTTGAAATATATAAAAAAAAATTGAAATCTTAAATGATAAATGAGAAATATGCATAATACCTCAAGATGGCGGAGTGTGTCCATTAGCATCAACTGCTTATGTTTGAGAGCAACAATTTGCTTCCGCAAGTATAAGACCTCTGCTCCCATAATATCCTCGCAGTCTCGAATGGCAGCTTCGCTGATGCCTTCCTGAAGAAGGCGTTGGCGAAGCTTGCTAGTAGAGTCGGCGACGGAGGCAACAGGGGCCATGATCTCTTTGTTGGAGAGACGAGGGTACATTTCCTTAACGGCCATAATGGCTTGCACCCAAACTTCCCGGTCGTCCCTGCTCTCAGCCCTAAGGTGCAGCCTCTTCTTGGTTCCGGTGCTTATTGAGAACCTCCTCTCGTCATTCTTGTTCTCTTTTACCGAACACACCTACACCCACCTCAATAATTCAATCTTATATTCTATGCAACCTAATAAGCATACCCATATATGATCCTCACCCATTCACCATTATGAAAATCATCCTTGAACATGTAATAACAAAAATGTTAGGTTACACTAAATATCATTTATTAAATTAGTCGTTATATATTTATATATATTTTATATAAATACGTGATTAATTTTATGACTGGTTTTTAGTATGTATTTAACATAATTGATATAATAAATCACCATATTATGATATGATAAAATGAAGCTATAGAATTTAAGTCAATAGAAAAAATCTAGAGATAATGATACTCAGTAAATGATTAAATTCGTTTTTAAATGATCACATTTTTTAAATTTATCATGAAAATTTTTTTTAATCAAAATTTCTTTTCAATTTTAAGTTAATCAAGTTGTTCATTCTGTCGTTCTTTTTGTTAATGGCGTTAAAGTTTGCTGATAAAATACAAGTGACACTACGGTCCACATCACCTAAAATTTTCAATTGACTATTAATATGATAATAAATTTATAAAATTAGATCAAATTAAAATCTAACTACAAAAAAATTTTGAAACATTAAAATCTTTTAATTTAGAATTAATTTGATCTAATTTAATAAATTTATCATGTTAATTGTTAATTATAATTGTGCATTGTGGTACCATTTTACATGCTACTTTAGCAAGTTCTGATGCCATTAGCAATAAAAGTGATAAAAAAATAAAAGTGACGAAAGAATTAATATGATTAAATAAAAATTTTGAACGATAAATTTGATTAAAAATATTTTTAAAAAATAATTTAAAAATAAATAATCTTTTAAAAATTAGATTGACTATTTACTCTAATGATATTCTATTAAAATTTAAATAATTTATTTCTTATGTGATACTTATTTAAAAGGTATAAAAAAAATATTTTTTTTATACATTTTTTGTGTGTCTCTATGTAAATCGTACATTTAAAGCAGTTATGGTTTATTAAGCCATATTTTACTAATAATTTGGAAATTTTAACTTGTAAATTAGAAATTTATTTATTTTTCATGATTAATATCAACATAGTAACGATACTCAAATTAAACATGTCTCTAAATTACGTGTTAAGATTTAAAAAATTTAATAAGGTTACGTTTTCATAATGTTTGCTAAGTACACTATTTATAAGAAAATAATTTTTTGAGTGAATATTATAAATAATACTGAATAACAATTTTTCGATCAACATGTAAAATATAATGATGTATACAATGCATGCTACTTATCAATCTTTGTGCAAATTCCATATAGCATAGCTATAAATTAGACTAACTTATATGTACAGAAACTAATAAAATATAAAAAAATAAAAAAAAAACCGTATGTTCGTTATCCTAAAGTATTGGTCCTCTATAATTACGATAATTTCTAATGAATATTTAATTTTGATAAAATAACTAAATAAGGCTCTATTGAATATTGATAATGATAAACAAAATGTTTTATTTTTTTTACAATTTATCTTTCTTTAATATCTATCTTTCTGGGCATAATTTAATGCATTTTCTTCAAACTTTGAATAAATTTGTCTAAATTAAAAGAAATGAATAAAATTATACTAAAAGATTCTTTAGGTACCGTTAAATTATTAAAAAAACTGTATTTATTTTTTTTATTTTTTAGTGTGTCTAATAAATTTTTAATAATAAAAATAATTTTTTAAATGATAATTTATATTTTTTTAAAAAAAATTACTTAAAAAAATATTTTTTACATAATAAATAAACATAAAAATATTTTTATATTTTTACATAAAATATCTAAACATAAAATTATTTTTATTTTTATAAAATTTTTTTTAAAAAATGTCATTTTAAATTTTTTTTTAAATACGTTCAAACAAACTCTTAAAACCAAAAGTAAAAGTGAAATCTCTCTCTCCATTTTTACTATAGTGATTAACCTAAATTCTGTTCTTAAAAGGCACATTTGTTTTTCACTAAGTTTTATATGTTGTAGTAGTGATTTATCGAGAGTAAATTAAACTGATATTTTGATAACTTAAAGTAATGTGTGTTTTACTTTAATTTTTAAAAGAGTTAAGTATGACTTTAATTCTTAAGATTTAGAGTAAAAATTTTATTGGTTTTAAATTTTTTTTATATTTAAAATTATTCTTAAACTTCAACTTGGTTTTAAAATCATCTTTCAAATCAAAATATCCTTCATCTATATACTTCTTTTTCTTTATCAATACGTTCTTATCCACTCAATAATAATAATAATAATAATAATAATAATAAGAAATTGAAGAAAAGAAAAGAAAGCTAATTAAGAGAGAATTGGGGAGAGCGTTGTTATTGTTAAAGCACAAAAACCATGCAATGGAGATAGTGATGGCTCTTAGTGAATTTCGCCTCCATCTTTAATTAATTGAATAATAATAGCTATTCACATGAAAATGAAAATTAAGACATAAATCTTTATATTAAATAAGAGAAGTGCTAGACAACTAATAAATTTTGTGATTTGTAGGCATGTAGTTATTAATTAATTATCATTAGTTATTTTAATGGTGTGAGATTAAATCTAATGATGTAAAATTATTCACTTTTATTTTATAGTTAAGTGTTAGCTAAATTTTAATAAAAATGCTAGCCACTTTCTCATTAAATAATTTACTTAAGCAAAATGAATAATATTTTTTTGCCAACAAGTTCAAATAGCATAATTTTCTCATATTCATTTAGAGATCGTGAGTTCGAATCTCACTCCTAATTTTTTTAAAAAAAATATTTGTTTGCTGCATATTTGGATTGTATTAAATTAATTTTTTAAATTTAATTTTGATGAAAAATATATTAGAGTTAACATGGTTTATATTTGACAATCTTTATATAAAAATAAATTATAAAAAAATGAATATTGTTTGGATTATATTATTTAAAATTACATTTAGATAAAAATAAAAAAAAATCTCAAAATCACATTTTTTAATATTCTTTTGACTATAATTTAAAAAATGTATTAAATTAATGCTTTTTTAGTCATAATTTTTCAGTATTTTTTAAATATTTTTTATTTAATTTAGTTTTTTTAGTAGGATTAATTTTATAGTATAAGAATTAACAATAATAAACAAAATGCATTTTAATTTAAGAACCCACCATAAAAATTATGCAAAACCAAAAAAATAATAATTTTGTGAAGAGATGTATTGTTGGAGTCGTCATAGCTGTGTCAGATATATCAAACTGATAAACACACTGAGTTTCAATAATGAATTGATAATAATTTGCTCTGTTTCGCTCTCAAAATAATGTTTGCCCTTAAAGCTTTGAAATTTAGATTCTGTTCTTACCAGACGCGGATCTAACGGGGCTGAAAATTTTGAACCTTAGCTTCTACTACAATATTAGGTGGAAATTTCTATATAGTTATTTTTATGTGGAGGTAATAGTTAAAAAATATTAAATAATAATTTAATTAAATTTATTAAATTATTTAATAATTTTTAATTATTAATTTTATATAAAAACAATTTACAAAGTGTTTATCATAAATGTATAAAGCTTTAATGATAAATCTATTTTAATGTATTGATAGCTTGTGGCTGGTGCCAATTGCAATCTTCTGCTCCAAACTTCATATCTCTTAAATTTTTGCCATGTTTAGAATATTTTGTTTTTATGTTTTTGGGTTGGCATTTTTAAAGACCAACATAACTACTTATATGACAAACGATTGTAACATTGTGTTGTGGCGTATTGTTATGGGCAGCCAACTTAAACGCCAACATTAATTATTTACCCGTGTTTGAAAATAAGTTAAAATTTAATTTTCATAAAAATTGAATTGAATTTCAGTAGTAGAAATTAAGTTCAGATTGCACGGCTACAACAATTTTCATATTATTAATCCTAACGGAAAGGATTGCGCTGATGTTCGTGTTCTTAGTGCTAATGAGTTTTTTATTGCTTTCTCAGTGAATGATGAGAGTAGAAAGGAGGTGTGGGAGTTACTGGTATGCATTTAAGTTGTTTGAACAGCAGTAAAGCATCTCAGTTTGCAGATATTTTAACAACAATCCAGCAATTTTAAAGTAAAGTGATAGTTATAGGAAATTTTAATGTCATTACGTTTTAATTTGAAAAAGAGGATAGTGGATTAAAATTATCCACAACAATTTTATATTTTAATAATTTTATTAATAATAACGAACTGATAGATATTTAAATAAATGGCTGGCCTTTTATTTGGTCAAATAAAAAACAAGGGGCTGATTTAGTTAAGTAGAGGTTGGATTGAGTTTTAGTTGAATTACACTGGAAGACATTTTATAAGACAGCAGTGATTCTAAAGCTATTGAAATCTGGATCTGACCATGCACCCATACGCTTGGATACAAATCCGCAAATATGGAGAACTAACAGGAGATTTAAATTCTAGGAACGATGGTGTGAAGAAGTGGAGGTTAGGAGGATTGTGAGTGAGGTTTGGAACATGAAAGTTGTGAGATTAGCTATGTTTTCTTTGACTCATAAACTTAGAGAATGTCGACATAGGTTGGTTCATTGACAGATTCACAATAAAATCCTCGAAGAAAGAGATTGATGAGCTCCAAGCAGCCCTTGACGAAAGGAGAGCTTCCAGTGTTCATGGAGGAGAACTGGAAAGGACATATCTTAAAGATGAGTGGTACTGGAAAAAAAATTAAGGAGTAAATGATTGAGAAAAAGGGATAAAAAATACAAAATTTTTCCATAAAAAATTTCAGTCTAGAGTGAGAAAGAATAGAATTTAGAGATTAGTTGGTAGCAATAAAGTAGCTTGTCCAAAAGAGATTTGCTAAAGTGGCTGAGGAGTATTTTTGTGATATATTCTCCCCCACTTGTCATGCTAATCCCAACCAATTCCTAGAGGAGCTGGAGCCTAAGATTACAACTAATATAACTAAAAGCTAGAAAGACCAGTGTCTATAGAAGAGGTTAAGAGAGCTACATTCAGTGTGCATGCTCAAAGTGCCCCATGGGATGATGGTTCCACTTATTTTTTTTTTTACTTTTTTTGGAAAATTATTGGTGGGGATATATTTAGAGTAATTCGGAGTTTCTTTCATAATGGCCATATACTCAAGAACTTCAATCACACCCATATTTGTCTCATACCAAAAATCTAAACACAAATAACATGACTCAAGTAAGACTTATTAGTTTGTCTTCAGATATTTATAAGATTATTTCAAAAGTTATGGTGCATAAATTACAAAAAATAATGAATAAGATTATTAGTACAAATCAAAGTGCCTTCTTTAAAAGGCGCCTTATTTCTGATAACATTTTTATTGCACATGAATGTATATACTATTTGAAATGCAAGAAGAGAGGCTTTGAGTTTGAAATGGCTATAAAGCTTGACATGAGTAAAGCATATGATAGAGTTGAATGACACTTCCTATGGTATATTATGGAGAAAAGTGGTTTCGGTTCAAAGTGGATTAACTGGATCAATGAATTGGTGACTACTGTTTCATACTTTGTTATTGTGGAAGGTCAATAGTTTGGTTTTTTCAGGCCAAATAGGAGTATACATCAAGGTGATCCCTTATTTCCCTATCCTTTTTTTATTATGTGCTGAAGGTTTATTCTTTTTGCTACACAAGGTAGAGCAAAACAGACTCATTAAAAGGATTCAGGTTAATCGACGATATCCGACTATTAATCACCTCTTATTCGCAGATGACTCCATTCTTTTCTGCAGGGGCTCAACTAAAACTAGTCAAAGCATTATAGACCTTTTGGCAAATTATGAAAGTTTTAGTGGTCAGACGGTTAATTTGGAGAAGTCAGTTGTAACACCCTATCACACAAAGCATATATACATATACACATGAGAATCTCAAAAAGACACAAAATACCGTTTACAGAATTTGTTTTTCCAAATTATCCTCTAAGAGGGATAAAACATAGTATACATGTATAATGGAGATATAAGAGTATCTAAATATACATCAAAACCAAAATAGTCTCAAAAACACAAAAGTTCTTCGCTTTCAGAAGCTCCCAGTATGCCTCTGCGAGGTGCTTCATGTCCTGCATTTGAAAACCACAAAATATGTATGGAATGAGAATCGAAAGTTCTCAATATGATAACAGTGCCAACATAACTAACATATAAGATCCCGAGAAAACCAGAGGCGATCCTAGAACTTCCGACATTTGATTCAATCTTATAAAACACAACTAAACTAAAAATTTAGGCGACTAACTAAGGATCTTCTTTCTAATTCAACACTCCTCTTTCCAACTACTCCAAACCTCCCAACCGCCATTGGAATTATTTGTTTTAAAACACATATATTACATATAAAGAAATTACAATTAGAATACAAATACAGCAGATAAACAGGTAGCAAGTAGTTTATATGATCAGTTAGGTATTCCAAACAAAGCACTCCAAACAAACACATAGATGCATATGATGTATGTTTGTCCTATGGTTGATGAGTCTCATCTGTCGGTTATATAGCCAACCCGACAAGTCCTGGTAGCTAACCATTGGACTGTCCCTCTGTTGTGCATTCCCAAATCTCAAATCGTACTCATTCATAATCATATAACACACACATGTGTATATCCACGGGGGAGTGCTCATTCGGAAAGGTATAAGTGTCCGACCACACTTACGACATAGGATCAGCAGAGTATCGAGTCTCAACATGGAGCACGTGGTGGCAAGCCACTACTTCCACCCAAAAAAACTCATATATCAGATATCAGTAGAGCAACAAATCACATAATCATTCAAATTCATATAGTCATTACTAGCCATGATTCATTATCAATATAGCCATCAGGCTCATTACATAGACAGCACTTTAGCCATTATCACTATTCACTTTACCTCTTTCTTTTTCAATAAAATACTTCCTTCCATAATCATACTACACTCCATTACCCAAAGACCAACTATCAAGTTTTAAACAAGTGTTACAACGGTTTTGAAAGTTAAAGGAATAGTTTAAAAAGTAAAAATTCATGTTTTTGAAAAACAGGGGTTCGCGTATGCAGCACCTTGCTCGCATATGCAGGAACGATACTTTGGACACTCTCGCATATGTGTCATTGGTCCTCGTATGCAAGACCTTCAAATCGAGAGCTTTGCCCGCGTCGCGTGTCATATGGCCGCGTATGCAACCGTGAAAATTTTCCACTTCCGCGTACCCGCCACACTGCCGTGTACGCGGGCTTCTGGGCAGTGCTCAATGACCGCATCGCGTGTGTCCTTGCATATGCGTGCATAGCAGAATGTCAAAAAGCTGCTATGTCCAAAATTCCTGTTTTGCATACCAAATTTTGGACGCGCGTAACTTTTTCATTTTAAAATATTTTTTTTCCGTTCTTCAAACGGTGTAAACCTTTCGAACCAAATTTTCATTCCAGACAAGTTTGATAAAATTAAAGGTCCGGAGACCAAGTTATACCCCACCAAAGTTGGCCAAAAATCAAAGATTTTATTAAAATGCCAAACCTCAACTTTCAAAACATTTAAATCTCAAACCCCTTTAAAACTTACCAAATTTGCATCAACCAAGTTCAATCATTCCTCAACACCCCTCATTTACTCCATAACACACCAATTCACAATTATAATCACTTCACACAATAATTCATATCCAACACAACATTAAAAACAGATATTTTAGTTTCTAAAAAAATTAATACATAAATTATAATTTTTAAGATTTTATTTCGATAGATAAATTAGTTCTCAATTCATTTTTTGATAGAATAATTATCTAGATCAGTCTCTAAAAATTTTAAAAGCAGATATTTTAGTCTCTAAAAAAAATTAATACACAGATCAATCTTCAATATTTTTTTTGTCAGACATAACAGCTTCTCGTTCATTTTATTTTTACTATCTGTCGACCTTTATTATTATTAACTTAGTTTTGTACATGTAGATGATGACACTAGCATATTAATACACTCTTTTCGTTCGAAACAAGTAAAGTGAATAATGTTTAATATAAATTTAAATTAAAATATTTTCTTTTAGTACATATTTTTTAATACAAATATATATTTTTTTACATAAGACATCTTTTAATTATATTAAATACAAAAATATCAAATAGTTTTAATCTTAAATTTTTTATAAAATAATCTCTAATAATTTTATTATTATTATTATTATTGAGTGACTATATATATATATATATATAAGAATTTAATGAATAATGTAGTATAATATTATTATACAATTAATAATAATAATTATTTTATTTTATTTTTAAACGGGGGACTATTATGTCTAACAAAGAGAAATGTTGGAGATTGATTTGTATATTAGTTTTTGTTGGGGACTAAAATGTCCGTTTTTAAAATTTTTGGGGACTGATTTGGGTAATGATACTGCTAAAAAATGAATTCGAGACTTATTTATCAGTAAAATTTTAAAGATTAATCTATATATTAATTTTTTTGAAGACTAAAATGTCCGATTCTAAAATCCTCGAAAACTAGTGTGGGTGATTACTCTAAAAATAAAAAGCGTAGAAAATACCACGAGAAAAAAAAAATAAGGGATAAAATCAGTGAACATCAATATTGTTGTTATACTCCAAAATTTTCCAATAACATGTACTTGAAGTGTGACACCATGTTTCCACTAACCATTTTCCAGCGAAAAAGAAGCAAATGACAGATGGCGGTGCCGTTTTCTTCAAACATTCAACCCAACCCAACCTTAGATTCTTTTCTTTTCTAACCGCTTTCAATTTCTATATTATTTAATAAATTTCATTTTTTATTTCTATATACTTTTTCCATAATTACTATACTACATACCAAATAAATTCGTCCACAAATTTAACCATATACACAGTTCACCCACTTGAGAATCTCGTCATTATCATCATCATCATCATTTTTCTCATCAAAATTCATATGCCCCAAAAGGTTTAAAGTTTAGAAAATAAGAAAAAGAATAAAACTTTACATTCAATTTGATCTGCTCCTTCTTTTTCTTCTTCCATGACCATTAATTAAATCAAATGCTGCAGCTCTTTAGAACATATCAGTGCTTCTACGCTTTCTTTCTCCTCATCTCTGTAGTTGTGTCTGTGTTCACTGGTACGTATGATTCTCACTCTTATCAAATCAAGTTTATGAAAAATGAAAGGAAAAGAATGAATTTTTTAATGGGTTTTGCTCTTCTTTTTTTTTTTAGTTTTTTAATCTGGGTTGTGTTTGTTGTAAGGTTTTGTTTGGTGGGTGTTTGATTAAGTTAGATCTGAGAGCAAATTAGAATCATGATTTCAGTTTTGGATGTTAAGGCAGTTCATGGTTTTTATGAGCTTAATTATGATTAGTTGGTTAATTGATTACGATACCCATTAATTTTGTTATTGCTTTTGTGGAAAGAAAAGTATGAAGTAATGTGAAATGATTTTAACTTCGTAGTTCAGAGTCTCTTCTGGGTGTTATATGGCTTTGGTCCCTTTTCTTTTGTATGTTATACCTACTTATGCCCCCTTTTGATATGTACGTATTTGATTTTTCCCCCTTTCAATTCAATTTCTTTGTGTTGATGCTGAGATTGATTGTAGTGCTGAATTATTGGGTGATTTCTTTATATATATATTTCCTATTGCAGGGTAGTTCATGATATGCTGCTCTGACTTTGATTGCTACTATAACATCACTAACATGACAGCATTTTTAACTTGGAACTGAGGCCAGTTTAGTTTAAGGTGATTTTTTTCTAACTACGATTCAAATTATGTGTTTGGTGCTGTTTCTGTAAGATTGATTTAGTTAGAATTGATTTTGATGCAAGTGTTGTGATGCTCATGGTAATTCTTTATATTCGGTTTCATTCATTGCATTCCACTGCCCTACCAATATATGAAGACTAACAGTGTAATTTGATTTAAAACTCGGATCTAATGCTTTCTGTGTTTGCCATTTAAAAGTATCATCTTTATTGCGTTTGTCTTCATATACATACTAATGTCTAACCTTCTGCCCTTTTTCGGAAAAACTTTCAGAAGACTATTCCTTTTGGCACATGTTGATAAATCACTAGTTTAGATCTTGAATCTTAGCGTAAGTGCGTAACGGTAAGATTCTGCTTTGTGACATGGAGTAAGGCTACTAAGCAGGACCTCATGCATTGGGCTGCATTTTCGATAAATAACCGAGTTCAAGTTCTGTTGATATTATTCTGTGTTCGGTTCCATTCCTGAATTCTCTTTTAATTTTATTTTTTTTACATGCTATTTCATTTTCAGATTATTATATAGAAAAGGATGGCATTGACTGCAGCCGAGCTAGTCCACGCTGCAACAAGCGACAAGCTGACTGAAACTGATTGGACAAAAAATATTGAAATATGCGAATTAGTTGCTCAGGATCCAAGGTATGCACAAAGATTCAATATCCTTATGCAATGATGTTTCTTCAAGATTGATCAGGACCCTAAAAGGCTAAGACATTCAGAAATTAATGTTTGGTTGATACTAATTGCATAACATGATACTGAATCACATAGTTTTATCATATACTTATGTTATTATTATTCATCAATCATAGCTCTTTTTGGTTGCAACTACGAAATATGTTCAATTTTTTCACATACTTGCAATTTAAATTATGCTCATCATTATTCTTAACCCTTCGTTGTCCCATGGGGCTGAGCTTTATTCATCTTTTTATGATAAATGGATCACGAATTCACAATAATCCGAATTGTGTTATTGTAATTACCCATCAGTTTTTTTGAATATGCAGGCATGCTAGAGATGTTGTCAAATCTATCAAAAAGCGTTTGGGTAGCAAACACCACAATACTCAACTTTTTGCTGTCATGGTGAGTATAATGACTTATGAATTTGCTTGTTTATAATCTTTTAATGGAATTACTTGTCACCTATACCCGAGTATAGAGATAATTTTTCTTTACTTTGCTGTGTATTTACACTACTTGCTTTGTGTTCTATGGTTTCCTGCTAACTGATCTTCCATCTAATGATTTTCTAGCTGCTGGAGATGTTGATGAACAATGTTGGAGAGCATATCCATGAGCAGGTTATTGATACCGGAATACTCCCTATTCTTGTGAAAATTGTGAAGAAAAAGGTAAGTTTTCTCCATTGGGTTTTGTTCTCTAGCTATGTTATTCTTCTTTTCGATATCCTTTTCTTATTTCATCTTTTTTCTATGGTGGTGCAGTCAGATTTTCCTGTGAGGGAGCGGATATTTCTCCTACTCGATGCTACACAGACATCCCTTGGTGGTGCTTCCGGAAAGTTTCCGCAGTATTACAATGCATATTATGAGTTGGTGGTGAGTAGAGAGATATACGACCCAGACCCCCTTAGATACTCTAGTGCTATAATCTTGATTCATTTGATTCATAGTTTGTGGTCGGGATTCATTCACGGCAGAGTAAAAAGTGATACAATTTCAATTATATGATTTCAAATATATATTGCATATTATTAAATTTAATCAGCAACTGAATCTTTTCTCAGTGCTATCTGCATATGCTCCGTTATGGTCGGATCATATGGTAGTTGCAGTTACATGATTAGCACTTAAAGATGATTGAATGAGTACTTCTTACAAAGTAATATGAATAATGGTTGTGTGTACTAGTTGGTTGAAATGACAGATACTCATACCCCTTAACTAATGGTCTCAGATACAAGTCTTGAATATGGTAAAATCGGCATTGGGAGGTTTTTGTTTCACTGTGGAATTTGGTTTATACTTTTTTCAGAGTGCCGGAGTACAATTTCCTCAAAGGGCTGAAGTGGTCCAATCAAATCATGCTAATTCACAACCGAATGGGACTAATAATGTACCGAACAGGGAGCAGGCCCCAACTAGACCTGAAAGTGTTCCTCCGAAGGATGCTGAGACTGTCCCTGAATCTAGGTGACTTTTTTTTTTTTTCGCCCCCAGTTTTATTGTACTTGTGATTGATATTGTTGACATGATCTCCAAAAACTCTTCTCTAGCTGAAATGTATTTATTCGTTTTTCTTTTCGGTCTAAATTGAAAGTAAGATAGTAGTTTTTCATCAAATGAAATGAATGATAACAGTCAGTTTAAAATTCCATTGATATCATTTCATTGGTAATTTCATTCTTAACATATTTGTTCTTATCTTCAAATCTTTTGCAGCATCATTCAAAAGGCAAGTAATGCATTACAAGTTCTAAAAGAAGTCCTTGATGCAGTTGATGCTCAAAACCCTCAGGTGAGCCCTCGACGCATACTTATAGAACTCTGAACCGTAAAGATTTGAACTTTTAACTGCTGCTGAAAAACAAAAATGTTATTTCTTTTGTAGGCAGCAAGGGATGAATTCACTCTTGACCTTGTCGAACAATGTTCGTTTCAGAAGCAAAGGGTAATGCATCTTGTCATGGCTTCTCGGTAAGGCTCCTTCGAGTCTCTCCACTTTTAGCCTATACATTTTCATGCTCCTTTTAGTTTACAGTCAATTTTGACATTCAACTGGTATCTGCATTGGCATTTCGTAGAGACGAGAGGATAGTTTCTCGGGCGATCGAATTGAATGAGCAGCTTCATAAAGTTCTAGCAAGACATGATGACCTCCTAGCTGGCAGAGTTACAACAACTGCTCCTCCTCGATTTGATCATGAAGACGAAGAAGCGGAGGAGGAAGAGGAGCCCGAACAGTTAGTCCGAAGGTTTCTTGCCATTACTTTGAACTCAAACTGAATACTTTTCAATCTTGATATTTTTTTTTTTGGGTTAACTTCCATAATACTATAATGCCTTGTAGATTACGCAAAGGAAAGGCTTGCGCGAGGCCTGAAGACGAAAAACAAAAAACCGAGATCCCAAGCTTGGGTTTGCTTGGGGAGAGACTCCACCGTCCGCTAATACGGCCACTCTCTTTGGAGCCATCTCGGGAGGCTAATACCCGTTCGCCACCTGCTTCAATGCTGCCGCCTCCACGTGCAAAACCAAATGGGGAGGTTCCTCATGTGACAATTCCGCCACCGCCGGCAAAGCACATTGAGAGGGAAAGATTCTTTCAGGAAAATAAGGATGGTTCTAATTTGTCTGGCCACATGAGAGGCCTCTCTTTACACAGTAGAAATGGTAGCAGCTCTCTCAGTGGAAGCTATGATCTTAGTGATTAACCTCTTAAAATAAAAATGAAAAATAAAAAAATAAGTAAGAAAAGAAAAGAGAGAGAGAGAGAGAGAGAGAGAGAGAGAGAGAGGATATTTTCTCTCTCTTAGGATTAGGATTAGGATTTTTAGAAATTATGAATATTTCTTCTTCATATTCTCATTTTATATATATAAGCAAGAAAGAAGCACAATAGTTCATTGATATTAATAATAACCCATGAGGAATAGTGATACTTCTTTAGCCATAAATTGATGTTACATTGGCTTGATCATAATTATACATAGAGAAGTTTCAAGGTGAATCATACATTGTCTAGTTCATTTGAAGGGTAAACATGAAAGGCAACTTAGCTAAAATATGGATAAACGGAGTAAAGCACCTTTGGAGTCATTGTTGACATTGGCCGGGATGCCGTGGTGGTTCGTATGGTGCGGTTGATGGTGAATATGATGAGAACAATGAGCAAGCAAATCTTGCTGAAAATCATGGTTAGGTTTTGAACTAGCTAAGCAAGGAACATGATCAAAGAAACAGATGAACGAAGTATTAATGAAGCATAAGACTATTGGTAGCTCCACTGGGGGGTGCACAATTTACAAGATTTGGACTCATATTTACAAAAATCACCAAGCAACAATATTAACTTTACTTGAACGCTCATCTCATTAGATGCATCACTCTACTTTGAACTATAAGCATTTTGACCATAAATATTAGTAAGTTAACAAGGAAAGGTAACATAGGAGGTAATCAAGCAACCACTATAATTTCTTTGTCCACACCAAAAGAGGCATCACAACAAAAAGATTGGAGAACAAAAGATCCTCCTTATATATAAGAGCATCATTTCCAGTCTGTTAACTACTATTCTTATACATGGCAATTTAGAATGTAATCTAATGTTGTTCTTATACATGGCATCCATTGTGATACAAGTACAAAATTACATCAACAGACCATACATTAGAATGCCTCATTGGTTTAAAGCAGTTCTATTTATAACTATAATACACATAAATAAATAGCTGTTTTTTTCCAGAAATTTTTTTCCTTTTCTTTTTTCTAGTTTTAACCAGTACACAAGAATTTGACTGCTTAACTAATTTGGAATTCTCCACTTGCATGAACCTCTTTGACCCTCTTATCATACTCATCTTCTTCCTCTTCCTCCTCCACTTCTTCCTCTACTTCTTCTTCTACTTCTTCTGCTCCTTCGTTGTCTTCGCCTTCCCAGCCAAAACCTTTGACAGGCCTAGATACTGGAGGCAGGTTTCTCGCCTCTCCCACAATTTTCATTATCTCCTCCACACTCTGAACATGAAAGTTTGGATTGTCTCTCTGGTAATAGATAGCTTGAGCCGGTTCAGTTAGCTCTCTTGGAAGATTTTTTAAAAACCATGGGTGGTTCTTAATTTCCTTTAGTGTGATTCTCTGGAAAACAATATTATCTGGCAGTTAGCTAAAGATAAACAAGCCTTAATTCCAAAATGTAGTTTGTTAAGTTTTCAAGAGTATCTTGTTTTCTTGTTTGATAAAATTCACATTCTAGCTATTATATGTTTCTTCATTTTGAGTGTACAAAATTAATCAACAACAACAAAGTCTTAATCCACAAGGTGACAATCTAAATTGCAATAGCAGCGAAAAAAGTTTAGTTGGTAAAAGTTACTGCATACCCTCAATGGATTTGCAACAAATATACGAGCGAGAAGTTGTCTACAATCCTGAGATATGTGAACATAATCAGGGATTTTGTATTGAACACTCATTATACGCTGCAAAATAGAGTAGAAGATAGCGATAAGAATAATGTGAAAAATATCAAAAGAAACACCTTAAAGTCGTTATCGCAGGGCAGGAAACAAACCTGAATTGTTTTTCTGAAATTCCTCGGATCATCCTGGTCCTCGAATGGATATGCTCCAACCAACATGACATAAAGAGTCACTCCACATGACCACACATCAGCCAACTAAAACAACGTTTAGAAGAGAAAACATTGTAGGAATCACAATCATATCCATGGAATTTTAAACTAGGGATGGTCACAAGAGAAAAGAAATAATACTAGGGATGAGTGAATAAGTTACAGAACAAATTCCACCCTCTCAGCCCCTCCATACAAAATATAAAAGTTTAAAGATGGAAAGGTGAAGATTCAATCCAATGAGAGGAACCCTAGAGAACCAATTCAACGTGGAGCAAATATATTTACCTTGCCATCATACTCTCGCCTAGAAAGAACCTCCGGTGCTATATAAGCTGGTGTTCCAACAGTTGATTTGGGTCGCGAATGCAGCAAAGATGACTATACAATGAAGAATGAACACTCAAAAACTATAATAATAACAATAATAGTAAAATACTTAGTATTATCCAGAATCTTTAAGCTTGATGATATAGTTCCAATACCTTGGAATAACCGAAGTCACAAATTTTTAAGCGAGGTGCTGGACTTCCATCTAAAAGGGTATTTTCTAGCTTCAAATCTCTGTGGCATATTTGCTGCAAAGTGAAAAAGAAAATTGAAATCTTTAGCTCTCACTTCCCAATTTGCTAATTTCTAAATAAGGGAAATGCCGCAAGCCCGCGATTTTCAAAGTACCATATTATGGCAGAAATGGACACCAGAGATCAGCTGCTGAAAGAAATATCTAGCCTGAAACAATCATCGGGAGAAAAGTTAGACATGACAACAAGAATAAGGCAGCAAAATAAAACAGAAAATCATAAGACACAGGGTAACCTCGTCTTCACTGAACCTGCCAGCACTGCATATCCTCTCGAAGAGTTCTCCTCCGGCAGCATACTCCATTACTATAGCTAGATGCGTCGGAGTCAACACAACCTGCAAAATCAAAACACCATTGAAACAAAGATATCAATATTTGTTATGCATAGTGTATTACTATTAATTACTCAACAAAATAGAAGTTATCCATCAGAGTTGAAACAAGTGAAATTCTTTACCTCCTTGAAACGAATTATATTGGGGTGCCTAAGGGACCTGTGGTTGATAATCTCTCTAGCCACGTTCTCATCAATCTGAATTCAAAATTAATAATTAATTTCAAATAAAAACAATAATCCTTTCACTATGATAAATTGTATTCAAATCAACAACAACAACAACAACAACAACAACAACAACAGTTAGTTAGATAATTGGATTGAATTACAAAACTAAACCATCATGGATCAAAAGATCTAACAATTTAGAAGAACTGATTGAATAANNNGAGTGAGAACCTTGCGGCCACGCTCGATGTATTTCATTGCGACGAGCTCCTTTGTGACCTTGTTCCTCATGAGCCTGGCAACACCGAAATTGCCAGCTCCCAAATCCTTCACAGCCTCGTATTTGTCCATAGTGATCACAGTTAACCAACGAAACCCTCAATTGGATCCTCAACAGAGACAGAAACGGAATCGAAATAGAATCAGAGGGTCATTCTGTCCATCAATTCGATCAAAAGGGTACCCAAAGCTGGTCGCTTTTCACTGAATAGAAACTTGTTTCTTAATCTGTTCTGATTTTGTATAAAATTAGGGACAGAAAGAGAGAGAGAAAGAGAATAAGGTTAGAAAAATGGTGGAGAAGAAGAGAGAGGAATGGAATTGGAATCCATAGCCATGGGGATTATTATTAGAAGAAGAAGAAGAAGAGGAAGAAGAAGAAGAAGAATGGAGTGAGTGAAAATGAGTGGGAGTGCAGGTTCGTTATCCTTGTTGGCTTTGTTGTCTCGTTCTCTTTCGCTCTCTCTTTTTCCACCTTTTCTCTTTTGTCTTTTTCTTTTCATTCCTTTCTCATTCTTTTTTTTTTACTTTTTTGTTTTTTTGAATGAAAAGGTACTAGAAGGAAATTTCTTGTTGAAAATTTTGAATAAGAATTTAATTTTGATTAAATAAACAGTATTTTTTATGATGCAGTAATATATAATTAATTGTCCCTATAAAATTATGGTGATAAGAGTAATTTTTAAATTAAGTCTACTCAAAAGTTTATTTGTTCGTTCTTTAACGACGTTATCTTTTTTTCTGTATATTTTTTTAATAACATCGTCGTTATTGTGTTATTTTTTCTTTTTTTGTTATTTTTTTATACATAATACAAATTTTTAAAAGACTACTTATTTAAAATATTAACATGCAACTAATAAAATATAATACAAAAAATTTGGTACGCACAACAAAAAATTTGGTAGACAACATAAAAATTTTTGGTATGTAATACATAAATTTTTGAAAGATAACACCAAACTAATAAAATACATATAATATAATTTAGTACACAACATAAATTTTTAAAGAACTATAATTAACTCATCTAACTAACAATATATTTATAGAAAAAATGTATGTTATGTGTAAAAATTTTTATATTATGATAAAAAATGTATGTTGTTTGTAAAAATTTATATGCTCTAACAAAAATGTGGAGAATGAGAAGTAGTGTAATGTGTAAAGTTATCTGTCTTTATGTCATTATTTTGATAAAATAAGATCTTTTTTTTTCATGTCCAAAAAAAAATCTTTTTTTAATGAAAAAAGATATTTTTTATTTTTTAATGTGTTTGGCAAATTTCTAATAGTAAAAGTAAAGGCATTAAAAAAATCAAAAAAATATCTTTTTTGAGAAGTTATAATTTACATCTTTTTTAAAAGATCTTTTTTCCTTTAAAAAAAGATGTTTTTCATATAATAGATAAACAAAAAAGTATTTTTATATTGTTATACCCAAATATAATCGATAAATAAAAATATTTTTTTACATAAGATACCCAAACATAAAATTACTTTTACTTTTTTCATAAGATCTTTTAAAAAAATATAACTAAAAAAAAATACTTTCTTAAAAATTCATCCAAACAAATCTTTATCTTTCTATCTCTATCTTTCAATTTCAATATCAGTCTTTCTTCCAAATACTGTCTAATAATACCAACTTGATTATCATGTGAGTCTTAGTCATTATTACCTCTCATTCTCAGTATCTAATAATACCAACTTCATTACCTTTCTTAATTATACGTGACACTATACCTTTTTTACTCTAAATATAGTAACCCAATATTTGTCTATTTGGCATAATTAAATCAAGTTAAATCAATAATATTAAAAGAATTCCACTAAATATCCTAACAAATAGAAATAAAACAAAATTTAATATATTTATTAAAAAATTATTAAAAAAACGCACTCAAATAACTTTATTATTAACAAAAATATATTCGAATTTTGTGATTAAAAAAATTATCTTTAAATAATTTTAAAATGGAACAAAAATATCTAAAAAAATAGTTTTTCATAAATCGCAAACTTTTGTATTTGATAAACCGCTTACGTATTTGATTCAAAATTTTATAAAAATATTTAAAAAAAAACTATTTAAAAAATATACACAAAAAATTGATAAAAATTTTATCTTTATATTTTTTATTTTTTAAAAAGATGTGATAATTCATAATAATTTTTTTTAAAAAATTCGCTCGACATAAATTAAAATTTTTTTAATAATAATATTATATAAGTTATAACATCCAAAGCAGAAAAGTACATAATATTCTAGTAGATGTGACCTACCAAAGATGCATTACCTAAATACAGCATAATCATATTTAACATAAATTTTTTTTCCACCAAAGATAACGACATAGAAACTGGAATTAATCACTAAAAGCACGCTCCAAAGATAGAATACAAAACATGCACCATACTTAACCTTAAAACTAAGTTGATTACAAATACCAGAGGTAATCCAGACTAATCATACTATGTGGCTCCTTATAACCTTCATCAAACTTAATTCACTCTCAGATCTCGACTTCAAACCGGGTATAACGTCTCATGATACACATGCAGTGACCTAATCCTTACGTTATCTTCATACTCTACCCAATGAAGAGTCCTCCTAGTCTTTTCCATGGGAGTGTATCGACATATGTGAAAGTGTGAAACGTGTGAATCATCGACGCCATCTTCTTCAAAATGCCTCTCCTTTATTTCTATTATATCTTCATCAACAAAGATGGCAGGAGTAAAGAGAGGGGCAACGCCATTGTACATGAACAACCTTGTCCATGCTGGCTCCTCCTCAGTAACAGCAACATGCCAAATAGAGGTGCTGAATACTTCCTCGTCATGAGTAGATGAGGCAAGGCAAACCTTTTGGTTCAGGAGCATGAGCATGTAGCAATGAGCCAAAGCCTGCCGAGGAATGAAAATTTGCTGAAAAGTGTTAGATAATAAGGAGAAGCATACAATATATGGGGATCTTCTTTCATCATCGTCAACTGAGCATGTTAACCAATAAATTGATCCACCAAGTGTAACATACGTAGCATCTAAGGTTACAACATATGGTGGACATGTTATGATCACATTCCAGTTTCTTCTGAAACTTGTATAAATTGAAAGTGAGCTTGAAGGACTTTCTGATGTTTGTTTGAAAATATAAAGGATGGCATAATCCAGAGTGGATGGAAAGTACACCAAAGCATATAAATACACCAAGTCAGGCTGAAAAATATAAACAGGATCCTGGATAATTTTTGATTTTCGGCTAACAGGATTCCAAGATAGCAAGTAAGACTTCTTGCCCATTGAACTGTATCTTATGCAGAGGATCCCATTTTCAACGCCAATAATGTGGAACCATCCTTCATATGTCAGCAAAAAAGGAAAGTGAAATGGCATAGTGTAACCACTCGAAGCATCCATCCTCATAACCCAATCTACAGAGTTCATCAGAGAGGATGGATAGCAAAAATGCATCAGGAGTGAGCAGCCATGATGTTTCCACCTTTGAGCAAGTGTTGTCTGGAAGTCATAGCTGCTTAGTTTGACTCTCCAAGAGCGACAGGTGCTGCGAGCATTCAAAATGGTTGAAGCATCAGCACGGTGGAAAATGTCAAGCATAAGCTCGTCCGGGAGCTCGGGCAGGGGAATGGAAATAGGAGGAACATCACTCATTGTGTCTAAGATGCGAGGATTGCAGAAGTAAGAGATCAGGGAGGGGAAAGATATGCAGGTTAGGAAAATGTGTTTTCTCAGTGTATGACTTGTGTTTATATGCTCCGAGTATTCCTCATCATTTATAGAGGAGTTCATAGGAGTATATAATTAATGCCAAAATTACTTTACTATTTTTTATTTATATTTAGGCATCCTTAATAAATAGTACTTGAAGGAGAACTATATTGCTTAGTCCTTTATGGGTAATGTTCAAGGTTGACAAATTCAGAAGATCTCACAGTTTAAAGGGGAACAACTTCGATGGATACAAAAGTATGTGCTGCTGAAGCTGACCTCGAGGCTCGCAATGAGAAAATCCCTGGAGAGTAATTAAAGGTCAAGTAGATACAATAGGAAGAAGCTCATATGTCAGCATATGCAAAGCATGTCACAGTAAAATTAAAGCAAGTAATAAATTAAGCAACAAAGCAGGAGAACATAATCCTGCAGAAGATTCACTATTAATGCTGACTTGACTAATAAATCAAGTTTACTCAGCTGCGTGTATTCTCCATTCTAACCCCATGCTACATTTGTTTATCTAATAAAATCTCCCATTTTGGAATGAGTTAAGTCTGGATTTTAAAGTAATTTGCCCTTGCCATTTGCTTCATTTAATAAAACAAAGCAAGCCCCCAAGTTGTAATGCGACGGCAGGCAGCCAAATTTAATTGTCGAAAAGACTTGCTAGAAATGACAATAGATAATGATCATGATTTTTCCAAATCTGATTGCAGGATATTCACATCATTATCTCTGCCATTACATTGGCATAAAGGAAGCAAACAGAATGGGATCCAATATGGCAGTGGCGTTACTTCTTCTTCCCATTCCAAGTGCATTTTGATTGAGTTGCTTTAGTGATTGATTGAGCTAGCATGCGGCAAAATGCAACTCGACTAGCTTTGCAAGGTATTAAATTGAAATTAAAATTTAAACCTCATTGATGAAATGTATTGTAAAATCTTGGAAATTTCGGTTACACATGGAAACCTAAATTATGATACATGCCACTAATTATTTTAATGAGGATGCTGTGTTCTGTAACTTGTTATTCCTAAAAGAAAAGTGCAGTTTTATACTTGTATAGTTGAAAATAGAATTTCTTTTTCCTTCATTGGCACAACAGTTGCTCAAAGTATGAGCTATGCTGCTATGCTCCCATTAAAGATTTTTCTAAATGTAAATGAATAGCTGGAATATGCAAACAATTAGTGAAGACAGAACAATTTGGATTTCTTTTGTGAACAATATCTCATTCATTGTATGTACGTAAATATAAACTGAGTAAAGAATGAGATAGGTGATTATCACTATTGATAGCTATCCTTATAGTAGAGTTTTGATATCTAAAATTGAGTTTGCATACATATAATCAATTGGTCACACGTTTGTTGCAATGACAGATTTACAATGGTTTAATTAGTATACTTTTCAATGGAGGATTGAAAAAATAATGTGAATGTGTGATAAGGAGAAAGAGTTTTGTGGCGAATGGGATAATAAATAAGATAACTTACAGCGCTTAAAAGGTTGGCACAAAGCGCTCTAGGCATTGGTTTCTTATCACCAATTAATGTATATCGTTACACCTTAGTCCCTGAAGAAAGTATTTTATTGATTGTAAAAGTAAAAGAATAGTCTTATGAAAATTCCAGGGACAAAGGTCCAGGAACACAATGCAGAAATAAGGGCAAGGTCTAGAGGGAAGTAAACCATGGCATGAGAATAATACACATTATACTGGTCCAATTTGGAAATTAAGGTAATATGAACCAAATACAAAAGTAATTTTCCTAATTTCATGTATTAAACCCAACGTGACTTCTTATGCACAACCTTAACTTGTAAATATATGCATCTTGTTCATACAGTAAGTAACAGTAGTTGAGAATAAACTTAATATCTACTCATGCTCCATATGCACAAAAAATCTATTCATGACTATCTAGTAGAAATAAAATGAGTCTAACTTAATATATCACAATTGTGCTATTCTAATGATGTATACAGAATCATGTTTTGAATATTATATTTTAATGATCATTCACACAACATGAAGCCAAATTTGTGTTGACCAATTTAAAAATTTAAAATGATATTGCCACAAAAATATTGAATTATAAAATCAAATTGTTGGTCACGGTTAATCTTTTAGTTTTTGGCACAACAGTTGGTCAAACAATGAGCTATGGCCCCATTAAAGATTTTAATGAGAATAAATAATGTTGCTTGAATACCCAAACAATGAAGAGTTTTATGATAAAGGAAAAGAGTTTTCTGGCGAATGGGCTAATAAATAACATAATTTGTAATTCATAAAATCTGGGACAACATTACCAGCTGCATGTTTGCTGCAGATAATTTACCTAAGAACTTAACAAACAAAGACTCCTAAGAACTTAACAAACAAAGCAACTAAGTTGAGAAGACATTAAACATCACAAAAGGAGGAACATTCCAAGGACACACAATGTATAAACTACAAACAGTTTGAAAGGCTAAGAAAACATTAAGCTATAATGCTAACAAAAGAATTGTCTCACAACAAACTTAACCAAACCAACACTTTAACTTCCATACAAACTTTTCAATCAATCTTTTTTCTTCCGCAATTCCTCTTAAATGTTTTGTTAGCGGATGCCTGAACATCTGGAGATAGGGCTGCTGTTGCTGGGGAGTCATCAACTGCATCAGAAGAGGTTCTCTTGGCTGGAGTTTGACAGGAGCTATCACAGTTGCTCTCAACGGCAGAATCCTAAGTTTCAGACAAACTCCACAATCAGAAACTACATACTTAGCAGCCTTTTCATCACAGATAGTTATCTACATTTACCATAGGTAACAGAATGATGTGACACGCATGAACTCTTTACCTTAGACAGGGAAACTGCAGCATGTCCATTGCTATCTTCGTCTGTTTCGGCTATAGGGATATTAGGTAGCATCTGCAAACACTTCACGAAGTAAGATAAAGTTAACAATCATGTTAGCTACAACAATACAGTGAATAGCAGAGCAGAGTTTTAGGCCTTAGCATAAGATCCTACACTTACAGAAGCATCAGAAGAAATATTATTAGTTGTTGATAAAAAAATTATATACTTAACAAAAAATTACCAAATTTTAAGGATAAAAAATCTCATTTTTCTAATCATATTTGCAAAAAATTGTATCAAAATTTAATTTCTAAAATATTTTTTAAAAATACATATTTAATGTTGGACATTTTTATCGCCTATTTAAATTATTTGTGGACATTTTTATTGAAAATAAAATTCAAGTATATTTTTATAAATAATAAAATTATTTGAATGCATTTTTGATAATTTACTCTTTTATTTAAAAAAAATTCTGTTATTATTGCAGATACAAAATCTTGTCTCAACACCCCAACGATAACTTTGCTGGGGGATCTTAACCCTTCTTTATGACAAGGCCCAAAATCTTGGCACCATCAAATCAATACATCATTATCTGATATTTGAGACTAAATCTTCATTTTGGTTCCTGAAATTCACGCAATTATTTATTTTGGTTCTCGAAATTTAAAATTACCTATACTAGTCCTCCAGACTCAAGTTTGGACATCAATATAGTCCCTCGACTTTTTTTTGGTGATGATTAGGCAAATGGAGTGTCGAGATGACACCCTTCCTGTCATGTTGGACGCTGTAACGGCTAGCTGACATAGCGAGAGTTGTATTTGTATCCAATTTAGTCCCTGAAACCCTAATTACCTTATTATTTATCTGAGTTATAATGACAAAGTTTTAATAAAGAGGGACTAAATTGGATACAAATACAACCCTCGTCACATTAACTAGCCGTTACAGCATCCAACGTAACAAGAAGGATATCATTTCAGCACTCCATTTACCTAATCATCACTGGAAAGAGTTGATGGACCATATTGATGCCCAAACTTAAATTTGGAGGACCAGTATAAATAATTTTAAATTTAAGGGCCAAAATAAATAATCACGTGAATTTTAGAGACCAAAATAAAGATTTAGTCGATATTTGAAATTAACTATCTCTTATCTCTTAATAATTCGAAAATATGATAAACCGTTAAATCTATTTAAAAGGAAGTTACTAATTCTCCTAGATATAACACTCATATTTATTAATCCTATCTTTAAGGTATATTTAATATTCTGACTTAATTGTGGAAATTGTGGAAGTATTTTTACAAGCAACTCCTCATCATTTACACATCTAAATTCGAAAACCAAGAAGATTCTCGGTTCAAAAAACAGCAATCTCGGATATTTTAGGTAATTCACTAATAACTATTTTGTTAAGTGGTATCTAATTTCTTCGAAAAATTTCAAAAATGAAAACGTCGAGTTAGTTATTTTTTTACTAAGAGAAAAAAAAATTTTAAACGGCTCATAACAATTATTTCAAAAGACGATAAACGGACAAGATTCTTAATAAAAAAATATTCATCTGTTAATATTTTTTATTGGTATTAATAGAATAAGCCTACATGATATGTTAAATTGTTGATTTATCTATTGAGAACTAACTAGAATTAACAAATTCTTTTTTATTGAGAGTCTCATTATCTTTTAAGAATAATTATCAAGATCGTTTAGTTTTTATTTTTATTCTTATTTTTGTATTATCTTTTTTAAATATATTAGCTAGTGTAAAATAAAAAAATATTAATAATTTTTAAATTTTTTTATTTATAAAAATTAAATGAAGAATATATTAACAATTA
>NC_029779.3:47042723-47045698 GCF_000817695.3 Arachis duranensis
AATTTATAATTTTAACATATATTTTTAAATACAAAATAGATACGCCCTGTATTTATTGCCAATTCAAACTAAACATGTCAAGTGTCTTTAACACACGCCATGTGATTTAAGTGCATTATCACCCTCTTTAGTCTCTATTCTAATTAAGGGTAAAAATTGGCTTTCTGTTAGACTAATGCATAATATTGTGTTATTTATATTGATTTAAATATTTGGTATTATTAGACAATATTAATATTAATTATGGTTATACTTTAATTTTAGCGAATAGTTGGTTCTTGTTATATTTTTCTAAGTGAAATTTACTATATCAAATAATGGTTGGAGTCTTAGAAATTTGGATATTTTCACATGCTAACTTATAAGAAGGTATCAAGGTAATGTAATGTTAACGGTTCGGTTTTCACCCAGTTTTTACCCGGTATAATCATAGCCTGAAAGTGTATAGGTTTCATCGAATCTAGAGTTGGGTTCAGGTCTATTAAATAGACCTAGTATATATTTCGGATCGAATTTGAGTCACATCAAATCTGATTTCACTCGTCTCATGCACACTCCTACCTTCAGCCGAGTTGAATTTTAGTTTTGATAAATCTATTTTGTGTTATAAATGGATGACTTAAGTTTAGATTTATTATTTTTTATAGTGTCTTTTTTTTAAGTTTGAGTTGGTCTGTTTAAAATTTGATAACTTCGTGAATCTATTTAAAAAGTTTATTTCATAAATTAAAGCTTAAAATAATATACTTAAGAATATTTAAATTGACATTAAATACATTCTAAAATTTATAATTCATAATTTATAAAGTATAATTTATTTATATATTAATTATTAATCACATATCATAATCATATTTACAATCTATAATTTTTTCTTATAACAAAAAACTACCATCTTAACTAATTTTGACTATTAATTATTTTTTTATATTTAATATAAATAAATGGTTGAAAGTCTAAATTAAAAATAATTTAATTTTATAAAAAAATATTTTGGCAACCAATCTAACGAGTTTCATAGATTTTTTTAAAAGCCTATGGTTAGGGGTGATAAATGGGGAAGTCCGACCCGATTCGTCCCGCTTAGTGAGATAGTCCTAAATTCTTTTTTCGTCCTGCCTAATGGCAGATTGGCAGATTGGCATACTTATTTTTTATAAATTATTAAATATTAAATAATATATATAATTTCACAACTATTTCAATAAATTTATAATTTTTAAATGTATAAAAAATTATAATTTCTAAATTCACAAATATTAAAATATTTATAATTATAAATATGTAATAAATATAATCATAAACCAAATTTTTGGAAACAAAATAATAAAATTAACATTGTCAGAGTAAAACAAACATTGTCCAAAATATATAATTAGACATCTTTAAATTTATAATCAATCAAACATAAAATTTAATCTAAAATACAACTTAGAATATCTTCAATTATCATCTCCATCCTCTTGTAGATCAATAACATCATAAAAATTTGTAAAAAATGGTCCTAACAAAAAAAAAACGCCTCACTTGCCGGAGAAGTCCGTCCCGCCCTGCCAAAACCCATCAAAGGCCACGGATTAGGCGGTGCTGGGTTAGACGGACTTTTTAAGTTGAGTAAAGTATCGTTTTTGTCCCCAATGTTTGGGATAAGTTCTATTTGTATCCCTAACATTTAGATTGTCCTATTTGTATCCCTAACATTTGTAAAAGTGATTCAATGTTATCCTGCCATCAATTGCAGATCATGAGTTTTAGTTTGAGTTTTGAAAATCTCTTCTTGAAGTTAGAATACAAATGTCTGGTACAAAATTGATGATCTACTGCGAAAAATAGCTCATCAAAAGTTGAAACTAATCCGTGCAACATTTACATAATTTATTTTTGTAGGGACATAATTGAACCTAAACACAAATAGTGGGTACAATATGGAAATCGAACACATCCAAGTGAGATCTAATTGAGAATGAATCCAAATGAGAATAACTAAAAAATACAATCTGATTTGTTAGTATAATTGACGACAGGATAACATTGAATCACTTTTATAAACGTTAGGGATACAAATATGATGATTTAAATGTTAAGAACACAAATAGGACTTACTCCAAACGTTGAGGACAGAAATTATACTTTACTCTTTTAAGTTTGACGGTTTTAAATTTCCAGTCCAATCCACTTTTTTTAGCGGATTATCTAAATCGGTCCGACGAATTTCGACCCATTTATTATCCGTACTTAAAATATAACTTTTTTAATTAATAAGCTTTTCAAAAAACTCGAACCAATAAAATAAATCCAACCAAACCAAACCTAAAACAAATTAAATCATGAGCCTTCATCAAATAGTCCGGCCCACTTTTACTACTAACTCTAACGTATGATCTTCTCCGTCATCTTTATTTATTTCATACTTTGCCTTCTTATTGTAGTAGATAATAATAGATAATAATAGATGATAAATAAATAATCACTTTCTTATGGAGTTATAGGTTGTCATCTCCAAAAAGAAAAATAAAAAAGAAACCAATTAGACCACTGTTCAAATAATATATTTGCAAGAATAATGCTAAAGAACCGAAAGCAACAGATCAAGATTCATCAACAATATATTCAACAAAATTGTGGTGCCATTAATGGGGATGGGGTATAAAATAAATAGAACAAATTAAACACAATATATTCTTTGTCCACTCACGGAAGAGAATAAAAGTTATAAAATCTTCTAGGTCTTTAAATAACTATTTATTATTATTACAAATGTATCAAAGCATTTAAAATAAAATATAAAAATTAAGGAAGATTCTAACCTAAAGAGGAGGAAAGAATCAACCACTCATTAATATAGATTGGCCTACCTACCTACTTGACGTATACGGTAGGAACATAATCCACATTCATGCGCAATTTCATTTTCTAGTTGGGATGATAACAAATTAAAATGTTATTTTAATATTAAAATTAATTATTAAAATTAA
>NC_029779.3:47045787-47105227 GCF_000817695.3 Arachis duranensis
TTAAAATAAAAAATATAATCATAAACATTTAATAATAATAATAATAATAATAATAATAAAATAAATAAATTATATTTTTTCTAATATGTTTAACCAAAAAATATAAAATATATTAATTTAATATTTTTAAATATTATATTTTTATAAATATTTTATCTATTGAATATAATTTTGTATCTTTATATCTTGTCACAATAGTTAGTATCTCATATTTATAAATAAACACAATTTTAAACATTGTAACTACACTCAAGAATGTCCATTTGTAACCCACAGATTTTTTGGTTTTGACCAAACAAATTTGGGTCGCAGGTTGATGGGTAAGTTTTAATTATAAAAATTATCAATCCATGATGACTTGGTTAACATGTTTGCAATCTTTTGACACATACAACCTAACTTAACCCATCTGATATTAAAATAAAAAGGACAATGAAAAATCCACTTAATCCAATTTATTAATTAAATGAGTAAATTGACTTAAAAAAAACCTCCTCACACACAATCAATCCACAAGTATACAAAGATATAAACATCCTAAATTATAGAATGGGGTCTACAGGCCCAAACTTTGACAATTACTTCAATACCAAAGGTTTATTCAAGAATAGATGAGAATAAAGGCTGTAAAAACACATTCGAAGTATTTGGGACTTTTAACTTTTGTTAGGGAATTCAAGAAATAAACTTTTGAGTTTATCCCAAAAAAAATATAAATAAATTTAAAAAAGTAGAAGGAGAGATTTTTATCCAAAACAAGAAAGGAGGTGTTAATTAAGTTGGTAGTCCAATTCATTCCTACTTACATTATGGAGTGTTTCAAGCTACCAAATAGTTTATGTCACCATATAGAATTGATGATAAATAGATTCTATTAAAGAGCTAAAAATGGACAGAGAAAAATTTACTGAGTGAAATAAAACACACTCTATCAATCAAAACAGAGTAGAAGGCTTGGTTTCAAAGATATAAAAGCTTTTAACTCAGTCTTCTTTGCAAAACAAGGTTGAAGACTTATGAGGAGTCCAAAATTTCTAATTGCTAGGACAATAAGCAGCAAGTATTTTAATAGGAGAAATTTTTTTGAATACAGGAGTTGATTTTTCTCTCCATTTTACTTGGCGAAGCATCTGGCAAGCAAAAGGTGTTTTGGAGATGGGAGGCTGCTAGAGAATTGGAGATGGAAAAACAATCAAGATATCAAAAGATCTCTGGCTCCCCAAATAGAATGGTTCCAGAATATGGTTTCTCCCAAAAATTTTGGACCCTAATGCTACTGTAGAGACACTGATAAGGGAAGAAGAAAAGACCTGGAATACAAATCTTATTAACCAAATCTTTGCCCCCTTTGAATCTAGACAAATTCAAGAAATTCCAATCCCAAGATCAGAATAAAAAAATAAATTCATATGAAAAAAGTAAGAGACGGAATTTTTAGAGTCAAATTAGCCTACCACCAGATTAAAATTCAAAACAGACTCCAATCAGCCAACAATTATGAAGAACAGAAAGAGGACAACATTTGGAAGGAGCTATCGAAGACAAAGGCACATCCAAGGTCACTTAATTTTATTTGGAGGCTGCTACATACCAACCAAGAAGAATATGAGCAGAAGAGGGGCTAGGTGCACACCCACTTGCAAGTGCTCTTGGGAAGGAGAGGAAACCGAAGAGCATCTAATCAGGCAATGCGACTTCACGAGGAGATTCTAGTTTGCCTCACCCCTGAACCTAAGAACTGAGCAAGAAGATGGTTTATCATTAAGAAAATGGTTTCTTGATATCCTGGAGAAACTCCAATTGAAAGAGAAGGGACTTTTCTGTACCTTAATTCACTAATTATAGAGAACCAGAAATCAACTCATGTTTGAAGAAAAAGAACTGCCAATTATAGAGGAAATTGAAACGGAAAATAGGTTGTTCGAAGAGTTCTGGAAGGCGCAAAGAAAAGAAGAAGAATCTTACACAACCCATCAATCATTTTATCTCTCACATTACGATCCTTGAACTGCAGCTGACAAATATCTTTCTATGGACCCCCTCTACTAGGCGATGTCTGAGATGATAACATCACATTGGGGTTCAAGTTATGACAAGGCCATATAACCTTCTTGCATAATGAACACTCCTCTTTTGAGAAATGCCACCACCATTTGAAAAGGAGTGTTGTGTTCCTAACCACGACATCACCCACCCCCAACTCGCCTAACTTTTTAGGATCCTGTACTACTACCCATTTAACCAGTGCCCAACCATTCCTACCTTTCTCCTTGTTCCGTAAAAATTTTTTCTGCAACAAAATCAATTTTTCTGCTACTCCCTTTAGCATCTTATACATGCTCAAATAGTACACCGTCAGGCTATTCAATACAGATTTGATAAGGACTAACTTACCCGCTTTATTGAGTACTTTTGTCTTTCACAAGCTAAGCTTCTCATCCATTTTATCAATTATTGGTTTCCAAGTGCTGACCCGCCTTGGGTTTACTCCTAAAGAAATGCCAAGATATCTGATTGGAAGGTTAGCTTCCTTACATCCCAATAAGTTGCACATATTGTTAGTCCACGGCTATTCACAATTGATTGGGATCAAACTAGACTTATCGAAGTTGATACTTAACTCGACATCACCTTAAAACACCTTAGCAACCTAACATAGTTTCTTATGGTCTCCTTCTCTGGTGGACAGAACAATATAGTGTCATCTGCAAATTGGATATGTGACAACTCTATATTATCTTTGCCAACTAGCAAGGGCGAAATACGTCTGTTTCTAACTGCATCCCCTACCATCCTATGCAGAACATCAACAACAAGAACGAACAAAAATACAGACAGTGGATCACCTTGTCTCAAACTCCTCTCCATCTTAAATGGTTTAGTTGGTGAGCCATTTATCAAAATCGACTTAGAAGCTGTATCAACACACTCCTTCACCCATTCTTGCACCTCCAACCAAAGCCCATCTTTTGTAACACAATTTTCACGAAACTCCATTTTACCCGATCATACGCCTTCTGCGAGTCTAACTTAATAATCGCCGCTTTTTTCTTTCTCATCTTTAACCATTGTACTGTTTTGTATACAATAAGTGTCTCATCATGTATTTTTCGTCCCTTTACAAATGCACTCTGAGTCTCACCTACTAGACCTGGCAACACTGATCTCATCCTTCTAACCATCACTTTAGAGATTACTTTATATATGCAACCTACCATGCTAATTAGCCGGAGGTCCTTAATCTCTTTGGCTCCAATGAATTTAGGTGCTAGGGCCACCCACGTAATATTCGAATCAGAAGGCAACTTTGATGATCGAAAAAATTACAGCATAGTTGATGTGAACTCTGCACCAATATCATCCCAGCACTTTTTAGTAAAATTCATGTGATACCCATCACTTTCTAGAGCCTTAGATGATTCACAATCCCAAATCGCCTCTCTAACCTCCTCACTGTCGGCTCTTCTTCCTCAATCCTATTTACCAATCTGTACCTAAACCCTACAACCGGCAATCTCTCCTGATGGTACAAATCCTTATGAAACTCTCTGATAGCAATCTTGATCCGAGCTTAATTTTTTATCAACCTTCCATTAATTACCCTCAATTCTATTATTCCTCTTTCTTGCAGATGCCAAGTTATGGAAGTACCTAGTGTTTTTATCGATATCCTTCGCATGCCTGGATCGCGACATTTACTTCTAGTGTGTTTCTTTTCTCACATACCACCACTTGCAACAGTCTACCAGAGCCTTCCTTCTAGCTACCACTGTACCATCATGAACTCCATTGTCAGCCATCTCATCTATCTTCCTGATCTCCTCTTCAAAGCGCTGAATTTTCTTATCCACGTTACCAAAGTTGTCCTTATGCCATCTCCCCAAAGACAATGTTAAAGCCTTTAACTTATTTGTGAACTGCAGCTCACCAAGATTCCTCCATTCCTCCCTAACGATTCTTAAGAAACCCTTATGTGTAAACTAAGAATCTAAGCTTCGAAAAGGTCGTGGTCCACCTCTAAATTTGGAATCCTCAACTATAATTGAGCAGCGATTTGATAAACCTTTCGATCCACCTTTTATTCGAATATCCGGGAACTCCTCAATCCATTCTACACTCAATAGAACTCTATCAATAAGACTGCAAGAACAGCCTCTGAACCATGTAAATTTTTTATCATTCAATAGTTAGTCCACTAACTGCATATCTTGGATCCAAGCCTTCAAATCTTCTGCTGACGTTGTTAACCTATCCTGACCTTTCCTCTCTTCAACCTGTATAACCTCATTAAAGTCTCCCATGTAACATATCAGAACTTGACATAACCTAGCTATAAATCTCAATTTCTCCCACAAAGCAAGTTTCTCAACTCTAGTATGAGCACCATATACTAAACAGAATGCATAATTAAATTCATTTTTTAACAGGACTCCTTCAACACATAACCATCTCTCTCCTTTGTAACAGTTATTCATTTTAAATAGCATGTCATCCCACATTAACAACAGCCCCAGATGTGCCTTCCGAATCTACAAACCCCCACCCCACAGCATCACTCTCCCAAATACGTACTATATCAAACTTAGTCACAACTTGCATCTTAGTTTCAACCGAACCTAACATATTCATTTCTTGCTTATTTTTTAGTTCTTTCACCATACTCAATTTTCTAACACCCTGTAATCCCCAACATTCTAAGAGCTAAAAATTATTTTAAAACTGTATTACACACCTTTTTGAGATTTTCGGGTCTGCATCTTCGTGCCTTTTCTTTCTGCTTTGCCAACCTCTTCTTTTGAGCTAATGCTTCATTCTATTCTTGAAGAATTGTCATGATATCATCTTCTTCGTTATACTGTACCGCTCCTGATTCAACATCCAGTTTCCACGTCCTCCTATTTTTCAGCATCTGTTCCTCCCGTTCCAAAGCCTTTCCATCACTGTTCGCCTGTTTTCCCATGCTAATATCCATGGCAACCTCAGTATCGACGCTGCCTCCATCAAGCCCTACAACATTCAATGTCATACAGTCTACATGTGCATTTTCTTCATATTTAACAAATCCAACTCAGAAGGCCGCAATATTTTTCCCAGACACTAAAAAACTCACTTTTGCTTCCTCGTCGAACCCACCATCCCTGGAAGAACGCAGCCCCGCCATCACCGGCGATGAACGGTTCCCAGGTGATGTCGTGGACTCCAGAGGAGGGTGTCCCGTCAGTTGTAACTCGCGCGCCGCATTCACCCTTGCAGGCCCAACGACACCCTCACCTCCACTACCCCGTCAATGCTTTCCGGCTTGGTGCTCTCCCTTGCTGCATGAATCAGTCGTGCCGTCAAAGCCTAAATTCTTCCATTCGTTTTGGTCTTGAACAGCAGCGCACAACCTAGGAGCTGAAGTGGACTCAACCCGGCCAAGCCTAACCCGACTCGGACTTCCCATCACTAGCCCACTTCCTATAACTTCATCAGCGTGAAATGGGGTTCTGATTAAAGAGATGAGGCCCATGCTTTCTCCTTTAGCACAATTGGCACAAATCTCCTTATTGGGCCAACTAAGGAGTTTTTTTTGGCTTTCTTTGTTTTTTTCCAATTGTACCCTTTATTTAGCCCATTATTATTATAATCCCAGCTAACCATTTTTTCTGATTCAACATTATTAATCAAATCATTATATTCCATAAAATCAGCACTTCCCTCTAAATCAGGATCATCCGTTGCCCTTCGTGCTTGAATTTGAATTGAATTGCAATAACTCCATTCATTCAAAATGTTCTAAGGAATTACTAATGTACCCTTATCCGCTTCTTTCTCCCTTTGCATCAGCATCACCAACTCAATCACCGGATCTCTGCTTGCCACTAGCACTATGGCGCTCAAACTGCTTGCAACCGAATTCTCGCATGCTTTTGGGGGACAAGGATCACCTACCTCTTCAAGCTTGCACTTCAATCCATAATTCTCATTACCAACCTCTTTAATTAGGACATCGAATTCGTTAGTATTAATTGTGATGTGAATCTACTCGTTGATTATGTCCATGATACAAATATCAATTTGCACCCGTCCCACACTGAATGAGAGACATGATTCCGTGGCTTTCTCACACCCAATATCTTCTCCCCATGGGCTTCATATTATCTTAAACGTCTCTGTTGACCACGTATACAAAAGAGCACCAAAATACTCTAACCATACCCTTCGAGTTTCACTTCGCTCCTCCTCATTCCATCTCTACATGCTATGGAAAAATTACAGCAGGTTGTTCATTTTGAACGTGTAGGCTTCTTCTGCACTCAAAACACTATCAAAAGTCAGGAGTGCTTTATACGCTCCTAATTCTCGTACTTGTACAACTTGAGGCAAATTCTTCCTAATCATGGACTTCAAAAGAATTATAGACAATAGCCTTTGTCGTCCCGCCTATTAGACTCCTCTGTAACTAGTCCAGATTCTCTTTTTCCACAAGAACTTCCATCTTCTTCGTCCACCCGTTGCCATGTGGATCTTCTTTTTTTTTCCTCTTTCCTCATCTCTTTCACATTCTTCCCTGAAATCCTTGGGTTCTTCTCATGTTGAGGTTGAAGCTTAACAATATTCTGGACATCACCCGCCTCATGATGTCTCTTCATATTCTCCACTTCATTCGTACGTTAATACCTAGCTTCTCCTACTGAAACAACCTTCCCTCGTGGTCTCATTCTGTTCATCTCCGCAATAGCCTTCATACCTCCACCCTTCGTTGTATACCAGATGAACACAACAATATATATATTACCATTTTTTGTTTTCATGAGAGATAGATATCATTTATACATCCAGTCCAGTTGAACAAGTGGTATAGCTTCCTCTTTGATATATCTTTAGGAAGATGATCTACAAAAATAGAGAACTAGTCGTTTTCCAAACGACAGTACTCTTTTCGATTCCAAACTCTCGAATCTCTACTAAATTTCCTACTTCTATCCCTCCCAGTATCTTCCACCCCCTCTCGCTCTCTCGCTCTCATTTTTTGGTTAATGTAAATTTTCGACTACACATTCTATTCTATCATTCAAAAGATAAGGCGTTGTTAATGAATTTGTGACAAAAAATAAGGCTAAGGACTAACGTGAGTCATAAATATTAAGATAGAGGACCAAATTGAATAAATCAAATCTTTAGAAACAAGATTGAAGTACAAATTAGAGATATTGTTAGCAAATTTGTGACGAAAATAAGGTCAAGAACTAACGTTAGTTACCAACATCAAATTAAAGGACTAAATTGAATAAATCAAAACTTTAAAAACAAAATTCAGGAACTAATATAAGGAGTACTCATATCTTTCATAAAACTTTCTACTAATAATATTATTTACTAGTAAAATCCTTATTAATTACTTTGAAAAAAAAAATGAGGAAGCATTAAATTCAAAATTTTAAACCACATAAGAGCAACTCCAATGCTAAGAAATAGAGTTCCTCTTCTGACATATGGGGACTCAATTATCATTGGAGTGAAAAGGAAAAGAGGGCTCTTCACGGGGATCAAGGTTGAGAGTCCCTCTAAGCAGGGACTTGCAACAACCAATAAAATCATGCCATGTGGTAAGTTAATAAAAAAAATAAAAAATATATTAAATATATATTAAATACTTATATATCTATTTAATTAATTATTTATATTAATTATTTAATAATTAGTTATATTAAATTATAATTAATATAAATAATTATGTTAAATCAATATCAAATATTATTTATATTGTTATATTAAATCATAATTAATTAAATTTATTTTACATAAAAAATAAATTTAATTTTTACATATTATAAAATAATTTTTAGTTACAATAGGGATTAAAGTTAGTTCCTTCTAATGGAGAAGAGAGAGATTCATTGAGTTCCTATTTATTGGTTATGACGCAAAATCTGATGTGGAGTCACTTTTTATGACAAGTGAGCCATAAATAGGGATTGAGATGAGTTCCCTATTGGAGATGGTCTAAGGGTTGTCAATCACCATGAAAATAAAATGTTAGAGTGGTCTGTGATAGTTGGAAATTGTAATAATCGTCCTTGTAATCAGTTTGGTAGGGCCTAAACCAAAGACTGTTCAACGGCTTAGCTGCAATTTAAAGCAAACGGTACATAAATCCATAATCATAATCAGAACCAAAAAGAGAAACATTGTGGGGGTAGGGGGTCACTCTCTCTCTCTCTCTCACAAATCTCATCATAAATTGCCAATTATGCCATTAACGTACTCAAATAGTCAAACATGTGTTTTCCTCCCTAAGTTAACAGAAATTTTGGTTACTCATCAGTCATCAAGACATGAACTTTCTCCACATGGTTACTCAATTGCCAATTATTACCTCTTACCCTAACTAATTTAAACTCTCGTCTTAAAATAACAATTTCAAGAGTTTTTTTTTTTTTTTCTTCGAAGAAGATTAATCCTTAAATCATGAGTAAACGCATGTTTTCTCACAACAATAACATCACTTTTTTTTTGTTTGGTTCCCAGGTACTTCCTAGTCTCCTACTCCTAATCCGACGGATCAAAAATTAATTCGTCACAGATCGAAATTTTATTCAGAGGTTTATCTGACTAATAAATTGCTGCATACATAAAGCAAGACTTGAATTCTCGACATTTATTTAGATAAACCAGTGAACTAACCAATAAACCAATTCAACTAGGTTTACAATAACATCGCTTTACCAACACAAGTTGGAGAATGAAAAGAAGTGTGAATGATAGTATGATACCGTTGGGCTGTGTAAACTTGCCGGCAGTAAGGCCCACAGTTTTGGGCCCATTAATTTTGGTAAACAATAACACCGTTACATCCAGGCCATTGGGGCCACTGGCCCATATTCCAAGTTGGCACAGTCTGTCCCCCTGTCTTTCTTGTTTCTTTATAACTTGCTTCTCTCCACTAACACCCTCTCCCTTCACGGTTCACACCACTATCTCCATTCTCTCCCTTTCTCTCTCTACTAACAAATTTTGAATTTGAGTTTGTTGTAAGTTGTAACTGTCATTTTCATTCACGCTTAGCTTAAAATTGAATTCAACAATGGCAGAGGAAGCTCCAAAGACATCACCATCACCACCACAAGAGGAAGCAGTGTTGCATGTGGAACAAGTTAGGGTCACTGACGTTGACGAGAAAGAACACTCCACCACCGCCATTGTTGAGAATGAGAAGGAGACAGAGAAAGAGCATGTTGTTGAAGATGAAAAGAAAGAAGAAGAAGCTTCTGTAGCTGCAAATGAAAATAATGCCGGCGAGGATTCAAAAGCATGTGATGATGAGAAGGTTCCAGAATCAGGTTCGTTCAAGGAAGAGAGCACGAAGGTTTCTGAACTTGCTGAGACTGAGAAGAAGGCACTTCAAGAGCTCAAAACCCTAATCCAAACTGCACTCAACAATCGTGAATTCTCTGCACCAAAAGAAGAAAAGCCTGCAGTTGAATCTGATGTAGCAGAAGAAAAGAAGAAGGAAGAAGAAGAAAAAGAAGCAGAGAAAAACCACCTAATTGAGGAGAAAAAGGATTCATCAGAAGAAAAAGAAGCTGCAGCAGAAGTGAAAGAAGCAACAACAACAGCAGAAGCTTTATCTTCTTCTGTGGATGACGACGAAGCAAAAACCGTTGAGGCCATTGAAGAAACCGTGGTGGCAGTTTCTTCCACAACTGAAGCTGAAGAACTAGCTCCAAAGAAGGAAGAAGAGTGTTCGCCATTGTTGGCGCCAGAAGAAGTCTCAATCTGGGGAGTGCCGCTCCTCGCCGACGAAAGAACAGACGTGATCCTCTTGAAGTTCCTTCGCGCACGTGATTTCAGGGTAAAAGAAGCGTTCACCATGATCAAGAACACGATCAAGTGGCGAAAGGAGTTCAAGATCGACGAATTACTGGAACAAGAAGAAGAAGATAATATTTTCATTAATACAATGGATTTTGAAAAGGCGGTATACATGCACGGATACGACAAAGAAGGGCACCCCGTGTGTTACAACATCTATGGCGAGTTCCAGAACAAGGAGCTGTATAAGAAGGCATTCTCGGATGAGGAGAAGAGGGAGAGGTTCTTGAAATGGAGGATTAGGTTACTTGAGAGGAGTATTAGGAAGCTTGATTTCTGGCCTGGTGGGATATCCACCATTGTTCAGGTTAATGATCTCAAGAATTCACCTGGTCCTGCTAAGTGGGAACTTAGACAAGCAACCAAACAGGCCGTTCAATTGCTTCAAGATAATTACCCTGAATTTGTTGCCAAACAGGTATACACCATTGCTCTTCTTATATCTTTTCTTTTAATTCTTTATCTTAGAAATCTACAAAATTTGCTGTGTGTTATCGGAACAAATGCACCATTTATTTTGGGGGTTTCGAATCGCCTTGCGGATGCAGCAACTTCGCCAGCTGCAAACTCTTAAATGGAGCTCTAATCCTCGACGAATTTGTCGTTTGGGAATCCAAAAAATCTATAATTATGACTTAGAAGACAAAACAATTAAGAATTTCTTGTCTTGTCTATTTTCTACTTATGCTAAAATTATATATGTTTATCTTAAAAAATGTGATTAATAAATATCAAATTCTATGATCTATAATCAAAGATTATAAAAGTTTTGATGTGTGTTTGTGGTTTGTAGGTGTTTATCAATGTGCCATGGTGGTACTTGGCAGTGAACAGGATGATAAGTCCATTTCTGACACAGAGAACGAAGAGCAAGTTTGTGTTTGCTGGTCCTTCCAAAACAGCCGAGACCCTCTTAAGGTGGGAAGCCATGCATAATAAACACTATTCAATCTTTTCCTTCTTCCTTAGTTACTATGGTTTTGCTATGTTTGTATATCTGATTTAATGCTTTGTATTATTTTCAGGTACATTGCAGCTGAGCAACTTTCTGTGAAGTATGGAGGACTAAGTAAAGATGGGGAATTCGGAAATAACGATGCTGTTACCGAGATAACTGTGAGACCAGCTGCTAAACATTCTGTGGAGTTTCCAGTTACTGAGGTGGGTCTCATGCATTGTTATTGTCTTTTCTTTCTGTCTTCTGTTTTTCGTTCAGAAGATGAGAATCCAAAGCATTGTACCATTGGAATGCGTTACCTCTCTTGGCCTAGGATTCCTCTTTTCTCAACACTTTTATATTCAAACATCTTATGTGAAAATAAATGTATGTGCATTCAACCCCTCTTTAGACTCAAAATTCATATTTGTGGCATTTAAAATTGGCTTTTCATTTTTGTATATATACTTGGATAAAATGAGGACACCAATTTTAAGATACAAATGAATACTTTTAGTGAATGAAATATATTAATACCAATTTAAATGTGCAATTATTGTTACTCTTTTAAATTTATTTTGAGGGTTTGAATTTGCATATTCTTAGTTCTCATATTTTATGCAACAAAGGGTGCTGACAGAGTAGGCCCATGCTCTAGGAACAAAAAAGTGTAAAGCAATACCCCATAGAATACTAAACTATGAATAATTGAATAGTCATTTAATATAATAAGTATAGGATTTGGATTCATGAAAAATACAATAATCTTTTATTATCTTTTTGTCTCTGTATTAGAAGGCAATAATTGGATTTTTTTAGATCTTGATCTCTAATACTAGCCATGTTTTGTTGTCTTGGTCCATGTCTGTAGCTACCCAATAAAATACAATAAGGATCTATCATCTATGTGTTGTGATACTATTAATTTGTTAGGTTGATAAATGATGAAATTACCTCCAATATAAACTTTGTCACGTATTATATATTATGTTACTAACTAAGAAAATATTATTGTTGAATCAAGATCATGCAGCATTTAAATTTTAAACCAATTATTTAGTTTTATTATTAAACACATTGTTATTATTAGATGATCATAGTACTCTGAGTCTCTGTATAGAAATACATTAATTAATTATGACTTGGAATTTTGTAAAAAATGCAGAATTGTGTATTGTCTTGGGAGATGAGAGTAATAGGGTGGGATATAAGTTATGGTGCTGAATTTGTGCCAAACTCAGAAGGAAGCTACACAGTAATAATTCAAAAAGCTAGAAAGGTTGCACCATCAGAAGAACCTGTTCTTTGCAACAGTTTCAAGATTGGTGAACCTGGCAAAGTGGTTCTCACCATTGAAAATCAAAGCTCCAAGAAGAAGAAGCTCTTGTACCGCTTGAAGACCAAACCCGAGTGAGAACAAACTTTTCAGCTCTTTATATGAATAGGAAAAGTGCTACTTTCATTTTGATCATTATTATTTTTACTATTATTAATTATGTGTTCTTCTTTTCCCTTTTTTCATTATTACTATTATTGGAGGGCATCTTTTTGTTTTTTGAATTCTTGTTATTCACATTGATGGAGAGACATATATTAATTACATGTGTAAATTTCATTTTAATTATTTTGTAAATTTTGGTGGGGACGTGGGGTCTATTTATTTTTATATTTATATACTGTTCTATATCTTAGCTGTTTATGGTGGCTGTGTCATAAAAGTGTTGGACATTACATGATCTGTGTTTTCTTGCAATGAAAAAGGAAAAAGGGTTGATAAGAATATGTAATGGCTTTAACATATCTGCCTTGGAATTTTCCTGCACTTATTCATTGAACAACTTGAAAGACAGCTAGTTACATAATTATATTACAGGGCCAATTTCTACTTGAAATAAAATAAAAATAAATAAATAAACTATTAAAATGGTACGTCATTAACAAAAACAAATTCTTAAAAGATGATAAGGATAAAATATATGGCCTAGTTACATATTACCATAGAATTAAAATATTTTTATTACTCATTAAAATATATGCTAGGATGTATAAATATCTTGACCAAAATATAATTTTCTTTTTATTTATCTTTTAATACATTCATTTTGACAGAGAGAGGGGACAATGTCAATGGCGATGTTATTTGAAGGACTTTACAAAAGGAATTTCTTACATTTTAGGAATAACTACTGATGGATTCTTAAGGTTTAAGGTCAAAATTAAAATTATTTTTAATTTTATTTTGAATTTAAAATTATTTTAAACATTTTATTTAGTATTAAAATAGTAAGACAATTATACTCTTAGATCATCATTTTCATCACAACCTCTTCTTTTCACTCACATCTTCAAAAGAGAGAAGCAGAGATTCATAGAATGAGAAAAGCAGAGACTCAAAGAGAAAAAAGTCTAGCTCTTGCTGTGCCTTACCGTCGTCGCCGCCGACACCTTTGTCCTCGTAGTTCTGCAACTCGCCTTCACTCTCACAATGCCGTGACTCGCTCTCGTCGCCTCTCTGTTATTTCTCTCCTCTTCTTTGTGTTCGTCTTCCTCTTCTTCTCACTCTTGTTCCTACCGTTTCCTTTGTTGCTATTCTTTTTTATCGCTATTGATATATTTTGATTGTTCTTGTTAATTATATTTATAGATTTTTGGGTCTTGTAATTAGAGATGAATTTGAAAATTTCTGATTGTTTTAATTGGATATGAGTTTTGTTAATAGAAGAAGAATTTTAGTTCTGAATTTTGTTAATGATTGAGTTTTGTTGATGAAAAAAGAAAAATAATGAATCTGAGTTTTATTAATAGAAGAAAAGAGTGAAACTTTAGGAATAAGGGACATTTTTTTCATTTAAAAAATATTTTATTCAAAAGGATAATTTTAATAACAAATAAAATATTGGGGACGATTTTCAATCCAAAATAGGTTTATGGACGATTTTGATTTTGACCTTAAACTTTAGGAATTAAAACAATATTTATCCCATAATTTTATGATCAAATAGTTTTTCTGTGATGAGAATAAAAAGATGTGCATAAATTTATTTAAAAAAAATAATAAAAATAAAATAATATATTTTTTAAAATAAATATCTATCTATTTATAAGAATGAATCTTTATCTTTTTATTTTTTTTCTCACTATAACATGCACTTAATTTAAATATGCTAAATATATATGTCTGCCATTTCATGAGAAGACCATGAATTCACAAATTATTAGTACTATTATTAAGACATTAAAGGGACTAAATATAACTTATTCAATGTTTCACTTTTAGCTTCCTTTTTTGCACCGAAACCAGTAAACCCCACTCATTACTCTCGGGTGTTTTTCAACCCAACTTTTGAGCCTTTTAAGGCATGAACATCATTTTAGACCAACAATAAGGCTTTGCCTTAATAAATAATAATTGAAATTACAAATTACAGTAAACATATAAAATTAACTCTTAAAAAATTTTACTTAGATATTTTGTTTATTTCAAAGAATTTTTATTGTTTAAAAATTTCAAAAATTATTTTCATCAGATAGATTTTTCTATTATTTGAAATAGATTAATTTATCGTATAATGATATTTTTTAGAATATAATTATTTTAAAATAAAATCAGTAAAAACTTATTTATCCAATATAATATATTAAAAATTTAATTTGAAATCAAAACTTGGAAATTTTGTTTAAAATTAAAGTATTCGATTTAAAATTCCTTTGAACTAACTCCAATGTTTACTCTTGAAATTAACTCAAGGTAGTCCACATGTCCCAATATATGTTTATTTAATTTGGAAGCAATTACCAACAGGTTAGGAAAACAAGACCAATGTTTGTAAAGGGCATGGGTTAATTGTAAGGTAAGCATTAACTTAGGGAGTTCAAATTAATCATTACTTCTATTTATTAGTATTTATTCTTAGAGATGAGGGATCAAATCATTGTTGGAATCTTTGAAAAATTTAGCATTTTAGTAATGATCTAATATTTATTCGGACTATATTATTATACGGATTTAGTTAATATGTATTCTAAAAACACATTATAAATTTATTAATAAAAAGTTTTAAATGTTTTTATATTTTTTATAAAAAAATTTTAATTTATAAACTTAACATATATATTTAAGACACAAAATAGATAAAATTTTTATTATATAAGTTTTTTATTTGTACCAATTAGGTATTTATACTACAGATATTCTACATTCTGACCATCCTGTGAAAATAGAGATAGAAACAAAAGAGAAAAGACAAGACATAATGAGATTTGATAGAAATTGAGTTTTATTCAACGTATTTGGCAATGGAATATCTGAAATATGAAAAACAAATGTGACATGCCCCCCCACCATTCATATTTGGTGTAATTGACAATTGTTGAATTCGTATGTAGTGCCAGCTTGATTGTAGGGTCAATAGTCAACAGCACTTTTTAATTTGGTTCCACTTTAACTTTGAACTAGAATACTTATTTCATTTTAAACTATAAATTATAAAATCAAATTAATATTTTAAAATTATATTAATTTTTTAATAATATTTTTAAATAATTTTTATAATTGAATAATTATTAATTATAATATTTTTTTCATTTGAGAATAATATTTTCTAATTATTCAATTTGAAATTTTATGAAAAATTATTTAATTAGTGTTTTTCTAAAGGCGGTTATTTCAGGAGAAAAAGAAAAAGAAGTATCCAGATACAAGTAAAAAATAAGCACATTATATGCTCTTAAACTTTGAGTCATAATATAAAATCTAGTTTCTAAGGTAGAAACTAGAAACAAATATTTAACTAATATTTTTGCTCACCATATGTTTAATAACTCTAAGTCTAAGCCCTAAAACGACACTAGGGCTACAACAACAAAACTCGCTAATTATATTAATTTTTAGTTCAAACTAATAATAAAAGACAAATTTAATACAAATTTTTCATTCATTCTTTTATTATGAACATAATATATTAATATATTAAAATTTAAAATAATTTTTTTATTTATTCATTCACATTATCATTGTAAACATTTGAGATTTTATAAAAAAAAGAATGTAGCTCTTATTTTTATATGATTTTCAGATTAAAAAATTATAAAAAAAATTAAAAACAAAAAAATGAAAAATAAAACAAAATAAAATTCTTTTGAATAGAAAAAAAAAACAAAAATAAGAAGCAATAAAGAGAGATGCAAAATAATACCTGCTTATGTGACCGATAAAGAAAAGAATAGTCTTTCAAAAATTGTAATAGAAACAAGCAGTAATTAGCTATTAGAAATATTATTATTAGATTAACTGCACAAAAAAATCAATAAAAAAGAGACAAGAAGATAAAAAAAAAAAAGAAGATAAAAAAAACCAAGAAAAGAATCAGAAAAAAAAAACACATAAAAAATAGTATCTCATTTTTTATTATTATGTATAATTTAAAATTTCGAAAACGATGTTGAAGTGATAATGTTTGGCACCTAAATTCTTAAAAGTTTGCGTGGTTGTATATATGATTTTGTCCAAAATCTTTGTGCCTAGTACTTTGCTATACTTTGTACCTATGGATTATTTTAGTCATAATTAGTATAATAGTTTTGCTTTCAGACATTAAACAATCAACAAAATCAATATGATGAATAGAGATCAACATAGAGTAAAATGATAATTTCATGTATCCTATTTGCTTTCTGATTTACCAGACAAAAAAAAAAGTAGGAGTTATTGTAAAGTGGTATTGGTGGAAGTAAAGTTCAATCCCTCTTTGTGATGATCTAAAAATAAAATCCAAAAGATATTACCTTAGTTTTTTTTTTTTTTTATCTAATTTTGGTGCTTTCATTTGGGAAACGTAACACTGAATTTCTTTCTAATCATTTGCTTTAGGAGTTATTTTACGCAAAGATGACCTTAGCTACCTAATTTTGGTGCTTTTAATTGTGTTCCTTTTTAGTATTTGTTGAAATGATTAGGGTTACTATTTTCCACTTTGCATTGATCTAAAATCTAAATCATATCTTTGACATTTATTTTTTATGCAATGTGCGAATTTTCTCTCCATAAGAAATCCTATTTAGTCGTTTATAAAGAAGAAAATGAAAATATAACAAGAAATTACCCAACACAAAACATTATACAGAAGAAGAAGAAGATTTAATTTAATTTAAGTTCTATTGTATCATTTAATTATTTCAATAGCATTAACATACATACAATGTGATAATAACAAAATCATTGAATGAGTAAATGAATGAATAATTAAACAAGTAATACAAAAACCAAAGGCATATATATAGAGAGAGCTTTAATTTGAGTACTATAATTGTGAGCTGAATGGCTTGAATTTGGAAAGGTCAAGTAAGACACCAACCACTGATCCAACAAGAGCAGCAAGTGTTACTAAGAGACAAAACATGCTCAAACATTGCAAACCAATCCATTTCCCACTCCATTTTTCAATCTTCATTTGTTTGATGTACATCTCCACAGGGAAATAAACTGTCAAGGGCCAAAACCCTAATGCTCCAATCACTCCCAATATGTCATTAAAGAATGGAATCAACATTGATATAAAAGTTGTTACCACCACAAAAACTGATCTCCAAACTAGTCTAAATTTGTTTAGCTTGAAAGAGGGTAAAAATGGTATTTCCACATTGTGTTCAATTTCAAGACTTGGCCATCTTTTAGATGCTTGTTGTTCAACAAAGGCAAAGAGGGGTTGAGAATAAACTTGGTATGCTCCCACAAGGTGAATGACTATTGCTAAATTTGCAATGACAATGAGCCAAATTGGTTTATCAAATGCTGTGAGTAAGTTTCCTGGTGCTGAATCTCCAAATGCACCATAACCTATGCATCCACATAGGACATAGAATATTGTTGTTGTTGCAACACTTATCTTTGAAGCAACCTTCATTGTTTTTAGTTCATTTGGAGATTTTATGGTGTCCTGTTTAGTCACACCCATATTATTATTAGGAAAAGTATAGGTAGACAATGAAAATACTAAATAATGTGAATAATAAATATATCGGATGTTCATTTCATTAGGTATACGGATGGTTATTCTAATATTAAGATTTATGTGGGTAATTTAGAAATATAGTGTGTTTTGATTTGATTGGTGATTGTTCATATTGTTTAAAAAAATTATTAGTTATCTAGCATAACCCAAATTGCTAGGAATTGTCGCTTAGAATGCTAGTATTTATAAAAAAATTTGATTATACTGTTTGATTATTCTATTATGATAGATTTTATTATTATTCTATTATTTTTAGTTTGATTATTTTAATAATTAATTATTTTATTAAAAAATATATAAAATAATATATATAAATATACACAAATATATAATAAATAATTAAAAATATTTTTAAAAACCATAAATTTTGCATGGCAAAACTAATTCTCTTTCGTTTCAAATATTCTTCCGAAATTATCCTTGTCTTTGTAAACAAATACCCACATTAATATATTTAGATGTAATTTCACGTAAATATATTAAATTTCTAGTTTATGAATCAGTAAAAAACGACCATTATTTTAAAAACGGAGAATAAGAAATTAAAAATGATGTACCTGAATTTCAATGAGAATAGTAGAAAATGCATATGCAAAGGCAATGTTTCCAAGAGCTAGCCCCGCACTCTATCCATCGGTGATTCTCCTTTAGCTCCTGTTATGCTACCCATTATAGTGCCATTTCCTGCATAAAAAAATATTATACAACAATATAATTTTACTATGCTCACCCAATTTTATTTTTTATGCTATATTATTCATAAACTATATAAACGTTCCAATTCAAGATTTATAAAATTGTAAATATATTTTTATTAAAAAGTAAAGCATCTATTTAAAAAATTTTAACAGTAAAGAGATAAAATAGTGAAGTCAACTTTAATAATATAGTGGAGAAAATTATGAATATTTTTTTTAAATTTTAATAAGAACACTTGCTCCCATAATTATATAAGTGTATTTGTCCCTAAAAGCATCAATTTAATTTTTAAAATAATATATTTTTAATCTTTATTCATCAATTCATTGATTTCTCAAACAAAATTAATACTTTTGAAATTTTAAAAATTCAAATTAATGGCATCTTTCCAAATCAAACCGTATTTTTTTTAAATATAGTTTTTAGTTTAATTTAAGTTTAAATACACTGTCCATTTAATATCACAAGTGTATAAAAAAACATAGAGAGAAAAACTTGATGTAGGAAGAAGAGACATATATAACCTGCCATTTTGATAATTCCAAGAATGAGACCAATTATGGAATATGTGAAGGACATGACAGCAGCAAGTACTGAGAGCCATGAAATATTATGAAAATCAGGAAGTTGAGAGAAACCAAGTTGGATTATCCCAAACCCTATTAAGTAACGGTTGCCATAAATAATGCATGGGTCTTCTCCTTCAGATGAGTATATGCAATGAATCTTTGTTATTGCCCTGCCAATCAAACCAAGTTAAATTTCATTTAAAAAATATTAATCGAAATGATTTTAAAACTATTTACACTTTTTATATAGTAAAGATTTGATTCCAAAAGAACTCAATAGAGCTATTATGAGCAAAAGCATAAGAAATAAATGAAACTAAGAAAAGGGAAAGGTCTTCAGGCTAGGGATTTGAGGATATTAGAGACTATTCCGCAAGAATTATTAATGTTGTAAGTGTGAGGAGTGTATAAAATATTAAAATCAGTTTCAACTCAAAGATGAAAAGTTAGGGTTAATAACTGAACTCACATCATGCTAAGGGCAGCTCCAATTGTATATCCTATTGTAATTCCATAAAGATTTGCATATTGGATTATCCCACAAAAAATAGAATTTTTTCCTCCTGCAATGTTATGGCATATACAACATTTATATATATAACGCATTTCATTAACATTTTTAATTTAAAAATAACATGAATATAAAAGGAGTGACTATATATAGAGTTTTTAAATTACTCACTCAATATACTCTAAAAAAATGAAAATATTTTTCATATAATCCACTCAAACAAGTAATAAATAATTAATGTAAACATCATATGTAATTATTAGGATAAAATACTATTTTAGTATCTAACATTTCAATCAAGTTTTAATAATTTAGTTTCTAACTTTTAAGAGTTCTATTTTAATCCAAAAATTTTATACATGTTTAATATTAACTCATCGTTAAATTTGGCACAAAAATTTAGTAAATTAAAGAGTCAATAACATTCGATTTTAGTACATAAGTAAAATTGACTCACTAATAATTATTAATGTAAAAGCTCTTTTTTATTCTGTAGTGCCACTCATTTTATTGACTATTTGTGTCAAATTTAACAATGAGACAATATTAAATCTGTTGAAAATATTATTTTAAAATAAAAATAAAATATTTAAAATATTATACACCAAATTAAAATTTAATACAAAAATTGAAAACCTAATAGTATTTTATCCTAACTATTATTTTAACATAAAAAATTGTTAAAGTAACTATCATATATCTAACATAGTTTATTTTTAGCATAGGACTCGGGACAAAGAGACATTACATGTGAGACAGATTGTGTGGAAGTTTTTACTATTGTCAATAATTTACAAGATTGCTCTGGGTTTATTGATCCTTTGGTGTTAAAAATTTGAGATATCATGTCTTGAAAATGGCGTACTGATCTTCGGTTGATTTTGAGAGATGCAAATACAGTAGCAGACATCATGGCAAAGACCGCAATGAGGACCCTTTCTCCTTAAGTGGAGCTTTCGTTGCCTTGGAAGGAATTTGAGAATAGTATTCAACGAGACTGCCTTTCTTAAACACAGTTTCTTGTTTTTTTCTCGCTCTTAACTTTTGTTTATTTTTTTTTAAGTAAAAAAAAACATAGTTTTGTTTGTGCTTACCTAGAATGTTGTCAATGGCTTCCATGTAAGTGTAGCTCCTCTTGCCAGTGATGGGGTCTCCAGCACGATAACAATTAGCAAGAAAATATGAAGTATACAAAGTGACGAGACTGAAGAAGATCATAACAATAGGGCCACCAATCCAACCTAATTGTGCTATCGACCATGCTAAAGACAAAACTCCAGATCCAATCACTGCTGTTATTATATGAGAACTTGTTGTCCATACAGTTCCTGCATAACAACATTCACATAATGGTGTGTATATATATACGTATGAAAATACTGATATTTTAGTTATTTTAACAGTTGATTTTAATTAATATATATTATATATATTTTTTATAATTAAAATCAACAATAAAAGTTATTGGAACGCCTAATGTAATTTAAGTGTAGTAGACTATAATTGAAAGCCGTTACATAAAAATTTAGTCAAATTAGTCAAATCATCTAACGACTCTCAGTTATAAACTCTTCCTCTGAATTTTCACCTTAAAAAATACTTAAAATTCTTCCTATACAATTATATTTGAAACATGAATTGTTGGATCAATGTGTACCGGTTCGTTGTGGCCTGCCGTCGTCGTCGCAGAGTTCTTTAGAAATGCCAAGGGTGGTGGAAGTGTGTTCCAAAGATTCTACTTTTTCAATCATCGTTGGATGATGATGTATAGAAATAAAGATCAAGATTGACAAGAATCTAAATTCTAAGTCTTCTGTATTGCTTTTGAACAGATGATTCGTAAATCGTAAGTATTGCACTCTTTATTTTATCTGAAATATATTAGCATTCGTTAGGTGTTTAGACTTTGAACAAAAATAAAAATATTGAAAAAACAAGTTCACATATTTATTCATCACATTTATTATTTAGCAGTCGATACTAAAATTTTAAGTATATATTGGTGAATGTATAAACATTCAAATAGAAATATAAACATTGAACAAAAGAGTCTTGAATATTAATATAGTTAAAGTCTACAAATTCACAAAGTATAATAACAAGAACAATAATATAGTTGCGTACCAATTCCAGAGTTCGTGTTTCTTCATTCCCAATTATTTGATCTTTGCGTGGTTATAGATATGCAGTAATGGATTGAAATGGCAATAAATTGTAGTTTGGACACAAATGTTGTGTTTGGAACAATGCAAAACTCTTTAGGAATTTATGAATCCCTTTTAATTGATGGAAATTTCAATGAATGAAGCACGTTTTCAATCCTAGCGAAACAAAGAAAGAAACACAGTTTCAAAGGAACATTATTAAGTGTTATTTGAAAAAATATATAAGGTGATAATCTTTTGACCAAAGTAAAACTTTATTGTAATTAATTTTTTCAGTGCAATTTCTTGTAATTAAGATGCTAGTTTTTCCTTGCTTTTAGTTTACAGTAGTGGAGTTGCTGATTTTACTCCTTTCCCTTCTTTGTTCGGTTGAGTAGAATAAATTAGTGAAAATAAGTTTATCAACTTAACTATATTTTTGGTTGGCCAAGTCAAGCATTTGAAAACTGTTATTTTATTTCTTTAGTAAATAATTATTCTTTGAAGGAAGAGACGTCCTTAATCTGATGCAAAACTAAAACTATATACTAATTAAAATTATAATTTTGCTACGTTATCAACAGTATTTTTGTCAATTTTTGTCAACTCTTATTTATAACTGTATTTAATGGAAGTATCTTTGTGAATATGTCTAATAGAAATGTTTTTAAGGATATATTTTCTGAATATGTCTCTTTATATATGTATTTAAAATATAATAATTAATTATTATTGGTAATAAGTTGAAAGATAATATGTTGGTATCCTATACTTTTTCTTAAAATTAACATTTGTTTTCTTTAATTTGTTACATGCACAAACAACGTAAACATAAACTATATACTAATTAGAAATATTATAACAACATTGTATTATTAAGGCTCATCACTTATTTTAGAATATACTATCTAATAGAATATATTAGGTTGCATTTGTTTACTGTCTTGTGTGAGAACAATGAAGATACATCTACGTACAAAGGCATACATATATATAAATACATAGATGTATATACATAAAATACATATAATCTATATATTTATGGTTAGCATTGATAAGAAAATATATAAGAGTAAATAACTATTTTGATATTCGAAAAATTTTAGTTTGGTTTTTCGGTAAGTCAGAATTTCGTAATTGATTGTGAGTTCAAAATCAATTATACAATAGGTAAAAAGTATTTATAGATATTTATTTTATTTTTCAGCCCTTTGCAATTTAAATTTCAAGCTCCTTTACATTTACAAATAAGAATTTAACAGTCGTGAAGATACTTTTACACTTGACAGCAATGATTTTTTTTTTTTTATAAATGGTTAAATATAAGTTCCACCTGAAAAGGATAAAAAAAAACAACCAATGAGTAGTATACCAATTTCCTTTAGCATTGCCATCAGGAATTAGCGGTCTCCAAGGTTGTTTCTAAAAAAAATAAAAAATCAATAAAGTATGAAAGCAAAACATATAATTATATCATGAAACATCCAATTAGCAAAAGATTTTTAATCAAGACCCAGCACATATTCCTAATATATCACATTAACCCCACATGAATCACTTATTAAGTTAATAATTTTGAAATTTTAGTGACTAAAATACCATCAAACTAAAGCTTTACTCATTAATGCATATAATGATTTATGTGTTCAACAATAGAGAGTGTTAGTTGTATCAAACAAATTTAAATAGAAAAACAAGTTAAACATAACCTAAAATTTGAGCAGTTCTAAGAGCTAGAGCAATTAAGAAGTAGATAAAGGACAATATGACTGAAACAAGTATTGATGAGAGTCATTCCATTTTATGAAACTGTACCAAATTAAAATAAGTTGAAACTCAAGAGTTGAGTTCTTTGACCCGTTAAAATGAATAAGTCGAGTCTTTATTCTAATAAAAATAAAAACTATATTAATTCGTCATTGTTTGAATGATTTTGGTTGAATTCAAATTAAATTATATGCATGTCATTGTTTAACATTAAAGATTAATTTGATTTAAAAATTTATATAAAAATAAAACTAAATATAATGTATTTATAACCAAAATATATTTATTTTAACTAAATATAATATATTTATTTTTTATTTTTGAAGTTTACCAAAAATTTTAAAAAATACACTTAAGTTTTATATTTTGTTTTAAATTTGTCCTAAAAATTTTTTATTTGCATCAAATTTATTTCTAACAGTTAAATTTTTTAGAAGGTTAGGGCCAATATAACAATAATTTTGAGAAGAGAAAGTACAGAGAGCCAATAGAGTATCTGTACAATATGTACAGTGGGGTTAGGGATCTTCAATTTAGTAAAATGTTCAGATGTTTATTATCCTTGGTATCCGGATAGTTATTCTGGATAGTATAGGTGTATTGTGTTTAAGAAATTAGTAGTATTTTATGCTAGATGTTTATTTTTTAACTCATATTGGGCCAAATAAATGACTCATTGTACACATTATACAAATATTCCATTGGCTCCCTAACGAGATTCGAGAAGAGAATTAAAAGTCAATGAAAAAAACTTTATATCAGATTTTCTTGTCTTGAAGGTTGTTCTTGTGGAGTTGTTTGTTAAATTAGTCATAATTTTTTCGAAAAATTAGTTGTCACAATAACATTTGATGCAAATAAAAAATTTTTGTGATAAAATTAAAACAAATTAAAGTTTAGAAAATTTTTTAAATTTTTGACAAACTTACTTTTTAAGTTTTTTTTGTAACAAAATCATCAACTACTAAAAGAATAAAAAAGTTCACATTAAAAAGCCTCTTTAAAATAGAATAATCAAATATTTTAAAATATCATAATCAAACTTTTTAAGAACACTTAAAATAGCGATCATAACATATATAAACTTTTATTTGTTATGATTATAAATTTTAATATAAATTAATTATATTATTTGTGAAATTTGATTATATGTGTAAATCAAGTTTGATAGTATTATTTATTAAATTTTATTATAAACGTAAATGTAGTCAATACATATATATTTCAGAATCTATTCCTATAAACAGGTATTGATTAGTTTTTGTATTCATGTAGTCTTTTTATGGTGAGTCCAATTCGTTTAACGTTTTTGTTTTTTTTTTTAATGGGAAAATTTTTTTTAGGTGAATAATTTAAAAAATATATTTTTAGCTAAAAAAATACTTTTTAAGTTAATTGTGTTACTTTTGTTAGAGGGTTGCTTAAATTTCGGGTTGGGTCTATTAAAAAAAATGTCCAAGTTTATTTTGAAAAAAAAAAAGGCATCCGTTTATATTGAACTTAATTTTGGAAAAAAATGAAAGACCTTATTCTCATTGAGTTGGTGTTGATATATATATATGTACAGCAATACAAGTAGTAGCTTAACTAATCCATCATTTGTACACCTGGCATAGCTTGGTAAATATCATTCTAATACTAACTATTAATTCTAATATCTCCCCTCAAGTTTGGCATATAGATGTTTAAAATGCCAAACTTGGCTATAAGACTGTGAAACTGAACTGCTGAAACGGGTTTGGTGAAGATGTCGGCTAGTTGGTGTTTGGACTTAACATGTATCAATTTGATAAAACCAGCAACTACTCTCTCTCGGATGAAATGGCAATTAACTTCTATGTGCTTTGTGTGTTCATGAAAAATCGGATTGGTAGCTATGTGTATAGCTGATTGGGAATCACAAAATAACATAGCAGAATCAATGATGACATTAAAATCAAACATCAATCTTTTTAACCAACTAAGTTCAGCCGCCACTGCTGCTAATGCCCTGTACTCTGCTTCAGCTGAGAATCTTGATATTGTAGTCTGTTTGCTTGATTTCCAGGATATTAAAGAGTTGCCAATGAAAGTGCAGTAGCCTGTGACACTGCGTCTGGTGTCTGGACAGCCAGCCCAATCTGAATCAGCATATGCCATGAGCCGTATGTCAGAGTTGGCTGGAAAAAACAAACCTTGTCCTGGACTTCCCTTCAAGTATCGAAGGATGTGGTGGAGAGCATCCATGTGGGACGAGCTTGGACTTTTCATGAATTGACTCAAGGTGTTAACTGCATAAGTGATTTTAGGTCTGGATATTGTTAAGTACATTAGCCTGCCCACCAGTCTTCGATATAAGGATGGATCACTCAAAGGGGTGCCATCTGTTGAGCTCAGCTTCAGGTTGGGTTCCATTGGTAGCGCAGTTGGCTTACAAGTTGTGAAATTAGTGTCTTGCAGTAGGTTGAGGGTGTATTTTTGCTGACATAGATGGATGCCATCAGTGAATTTAGCAATTTCTAGACCAAGAAAGTATTTTAGATCTCCAAGAATCTTGAGTTTAAAGATGGATTGAAGCAATTTCTTGACAGCATAGTGGAAGAGGCACTTGCTAGGATGATGTCGTCTACATATACCAGTAGATAAACCACATCTGTACCAGACCCATAAGAAAAGAGAGAGTAATCATTTCTTGACTGTTTGAAGTTGTTCTTCAACAAGGCAGTTGAGAACTTGAAAAACCACTGTCGCGAAGCTTGACGTAGCCCATATATAGAACGATTTAGCTTGCAAACAAGTCCTTTATTTCTGTCCTTGTGTCCTAATGGCAGCTCCATGTACACCTCTTCGAAGAGGTCTCCATTTAAGAAGGCATTATTTACATCCATTTGCCACAAAGACCATCCTTTGATAGCTACTAAGGATAGGAGAACCCGAACAGTGGCAAGCTTAGCCACTGGGGAGAAAGTATCACGAAAATCTACTCCAGCTTGTTGTGTGTACCCTTTTGCAACTAATCTCGCTTTATACCTATCCACAGTACCGTCAGCCTTGCATTTGATTTTGTACACCCACCTACATCCAATGGTGTGCTTGTTTGGAGGTAGTTGAGTCAGGGTCCAAGTGTTATTATCTTCCATAGCTTTCAGCTCTTCATCCATTGCTTTTCTCCACTCTGAAAATTTTACTGCCTGATGGAAGTAGGCTGGTTCTGGAATGGCTTGGACATTTTCAATAAAGGCAGCATATGATGGAGTTAAGTGTCTCTCAGTGTCAAAGTTACAAATAGAGTTGGCCTGGTTGCATTGGTAGTCAATAAGGTAGCTAGGAGGTTTGCTTTGTCTTTGTGATCTTTTAGTAGTAGTTGTTGTTTGGTTTTCAAAAAGGTCAGTGTTTGTGGAGGTTGGGACAGTGTCAAAATTTGTTGTTTCAGTAGTTTCTGTTGGAATCAGTTCGGTATTGATATGTGTTAGGGTAGGGTCAGTGAGTGCAGGTATGTGTGGGTCAGGGATGGGTGAGGGTAACACTATGTTAGGAAATTCTTGGATGAGGGAATGGTCTAAAGTATTGATGGAGTGGAATGGGAATATATTTTCTGAGAAACTTACATCTCTAGAAATAAAAATCTTCTTCTTCTCTATATCATACAGCTTGTACCCTTTATAGCCAACTGGGTAGCCTAGAAAAATAGCTTTGATAGCTCTTGGAGAAAATTTGTTTCGCTGAGATAATAGGGTGGATGCATGGCAAAGACAGCCAAACACTCTCAAAGCTTGGTAATCCGGCTGCTTTTGGAAAATTCTTTCATATGGAGTTTGAAAATTAATAATAGGGCTGGGCAATCTGTTGATGAGGAATGTGGCTGTGAGAACGCACTCTCCCCAAAATTGAATTGGTACCTTGAACTGGAAAAATAGGGCGCGGGCTACATTTAACAAATGTTGATGCTTGCGCTCCACAACAGAGTTCTGCTCAGATCTTTCAACACAGGAGAATTGGTGGAGTATTCCTTTGGATTGCAGGAAATCAGTGAGAGCTAACTCCTTAGCATTGTCTGAACGGATCTGTTTCACCTGTGCTTTAAATTGTGTCTCAACCAGAGAAATGAAATTGATCAAAGAATTTGTTGCATCAGATTTATGCTTCAGTAAGTAAGTCCAAGTGAACCGTGAATAATCATCAACAATTGTAAGAAAATATCTCATTTTATTATATGTAGGAGTCTGATATGGCCCCCAAATGTCACAATGGATCAAATCAAATGGAGATTGACACAAGTTGTTATTTGCATGAAAAGACAAACGTTTAAATTTTGCTAAGGGACATACCTCACATCTTGAGTGATCAAATTTCAAGGGATTATTTGAAAGAAACTGACTCAATTTTACAAACACATTTTCTGACACATGAACTAATCTTGCATGCCAAGTATAACTATCTACATGACAAACTAAGGAATTAGAGTGTTTAACAGAATTGAAGAGTTGATGGTGAGGAGATTCCAACAAGAACAGACCTCCACACTCATCACCTTTGCCAATCACCCTCTTGGAAATCTGGTCCTGTATTGTGAAAGAAAGATCAGAGAAGTTGACACTATACTTAGAAAATTTTATTAAACTACTGACTGATATGAGATTGACTCGAAAAGAAGGAATGTAAATGACATTATGAAGAACCAAATACTTATTTATGTGAATGGTACCCATGGCAACAGCACGTATTCTAGTATGGTCAGGTAATGAGACATAATGGTTTGACAATGGTTTTGGATTATTAAGTAAGGCATAGACATTGGTTATATGGGTGGTAGCACCTGAGTCAATTATCCATGAATGTGTTAAAAGATTTGGATCCAAGTAACTAGTTGAGAAAATTTCACCTGCACATATCTCAGGATTGTCATTACTGGAAAGAGTTGGTTGAGATTGCAATAGACTCATGAGTTGTTGGTACTGGGATGCTGTGAGAGAAAACCCAGAGTCTCTGTCAGCTATATGCTCCTTCTCTTGCTCAGATATTGTTTCAGCAACATGATTCACCTGATTCCTTTGCTTGTTCTGACTGTACCCTGGTGGATATCCATGGAGCTTATAGCATTTATCTTGTGTGTGACCAAGTAGACCACAGTGGGTGCAGAGCGGGCGGTCTCGCTTTCCTTTTCCTCTGTATTGATTCGCTGGCTGGCCTCGGTGTGCTGCAGGAGCGGGCTTCACGGCAAAAGCAACTTGTTGAGGTATCACAATAGAATTTGCCATGCCAATAGCGCGTTGTCGCTCTTCTTGAAGAACCAAAGAGAAAATTTTCAAGATAGGTGGAAGGGGGTCCAATAACAGAATTTGACCTCTTATGTTGGAGAAGGAATCATTCAAGCCCATTAGAAAGAACAAGACGTGTTCTTGATCAAGATGAGATTGGAAGGCTTTTGCTCCTCCACATGTGCATATTGTAAGCGGCCGAAATGTGTTGAGTTCTTCCCAAATTATTTTTAATTTGGTAAAGTACTGAGAAACAGAGAGATTACCTTGAGTTAGGGTAACTAAAGCCTTTTTCAGCTCAAAAATTCTTGGACCGTTGCTTTGAGAGAATCTTGTTTCTAGGTCTTGCCATAACAAAGCTGCAGAACCAGCATAGATCACACTAGCAGCAATATCCTTTGAAATAGAGTTTAGAAGCCAAGTTGTAACCATATCATTCGTGCATTGTCACGATTCAGCAAGCACAGGGTCAATTGTTGAATCTGGTTTAGTGATGGATCCATCTATGAATCCTAATTTTCTCTTTCCACTTAACGCTAGGCGAATTGACCGACTCCAAGATGCATAGTTATCTTCTTGTAATGGTTGAAAGGTCAACACCAAATCAGAATGATCACCAGGTTGTAGTGCGTAAGGATCTTGAACAGAGAATCTCATCGATTGAGGGGCTTCCATCAATCGAGGAACATCCATGGATCTTGAACAGAAAATTGGGAAACGAACCGGGAATTGGAAACAAAAGGAGAAAGAGGTTTGTGAAATTGGGAATCGAAAATTGAAAATTGAGAAGAGGTTTTCTCAAGAAAAATTGGGAAAAGAAACGCGGCGTTGCGGAAGGGAAGGGATCGTAGAATGTGGCGTTGCGGAAGGAAGGTTAGTGAAATTTCATTCCATCTGATACCATATTGAACTTAATTTTGGAAAAAAATGAAAGACCTTATTCTCATTGAGTTGGTGTTGATATATATATATGTACAGCAATACAAGTAGTAGCTTAACTAATCCATCATTTGTACACCTGGCATAGCTTGGTAAATATCATTCTAATACTAACTATTAATTCTAATAGTTTAGTTCCAAAATCAATCCGCATAACTCGTTTTGTTTTTTGTTAATCGAGCTAAGTCATTTAAGTTAGTATCTTTACGAATTTAATTTTAGAGACAAAAAATTCATATATTTAAGTCAAATAAATGAGTTGATTTAATGAATTTAGTTCATTTTAACGGTTCTAATAATTAATTTAAGAGTTAATTAACTTAATTTAATCATTATTAAATAAATTCTTAAATAATTCTAATTAATAATAAAATTTATACGATGGTATGTAAATAAATTCTCATGGCAATTTAATTATTTTATTTATTATATATTTTTTAATAAATTTTGTGATTGAGAATTATCTACATTATGCCCCATTTTTTAAAAATATTGAATTCTTAGACTTATATTTAAATTATACTAGTTTTAAACTCCAATTCAAATGATTAACAACAGCCTTGCCACTATTTTTCTTTTAACAATTAAAAGTTTTATACTAGTTTTATACTTGCGAGTATTATAGCAATTAATAATATTTATTATATTTTTATTTCGAACACCTAATATCTTAGAGTACTAATTGAATGAATATTGAATATAATTTAAATATTTGTAGAATTAATAATTAGTTAATAAAAAATTTATCAATTTCCAATAAAAAATTTAACTATATAATTATAATAATTGAAATAAATAAAAGCATAATTAAGAAGATTGAATAAATAAAATAATAAACTTTTTTAGGTAATTCACAGTTTCTTTTTTATTGTAAACGAGGCTTAAATTTTGAAAAAGCAAAAACAACTACATCACTAAGGTTGTATTTATTTACAGAAACAGGACTCTGGGACAGGAACACAGAGACATAAAATTGTGTTTGATAGGAGAGACATGAATAGAGACAATGTGTCCAGAGATACTGGATTTGTGTATTTTGTGTCCATCCTGACGCGGAGACACTAACAAGAGACACAACTTATTTTTATTTTTTCTTTCATTATTCTTGTTAATTTTTCATAATTATACTTTTTTATTATTATATTTTTTATCTCAAATTTTTTGAATGAAAAAAATGAGAATAAATTAGATTTTTATAATTTGTTCTAGTTTATCACCAAACATAACATAAAATTGTGTCTCTGTCCATCAGTGTCTTGTCCCGTCTTATTTTCAGTGTATTATCATGTCCTGTTCTTGGAAACAAACGCAGTCTAAAGACTTGTTTAGGTGAGCTTTTAAGAAAAGATCTTTTTTTGAGTTATATTTTTTTAAAAGATCTTATCAAAAAGTAAAAGTAATTTTATGTTTAGGTATCTTATCAAAAAATATCTTTTTATCTAACAATTATGTTTCGGTGTAACAATATAAAAATATTTTTTATTTATTTATTATAGAAAAAACTACTTCTTTTTAAAGAAAAATGATCTTTTAAAAAAATGTAAATTATAGCTTCTCAAAAAAGATATTTTTTTCTAATACTTTTACTTTTATTACTAAAAATTTGCTAAACATACTAAAAAATAAAATAAAAATTTTTTTATCAAAATAATGACGTCCAAACAAACATTAAGATTCTTGAAAAAACAGTACCCTGAACATCAGCTCGCAGAGCATGACTCAAAGAGGAAATTGGCACACTTAGAATCTGACTGGATGGCAAGATTGGAAATTTTCAGCTCAACTGCTATTTTGCACCCACATACAATTCCCATAACTCTGCCATTTTGATTAGGGGTGTTCATAAAAAAATCAAAATGTGGTTAATCGGTTAAGAAATCATAACCATATTTTAGTTAACCAGTTTAATAAAATAATTTTTAAAATCATATTCATATTTTTTAGAATTGGTTAACCAAAACCAAATTAAAAAAAACGGTTTTGAACTGGTTAACCAAAACCAAAACCAAATTAAAATCAAAACTTAATTTCAAAACCGAATTACATACTCTCTCTCTCTCCCCCTCCTTCTCTCTCTCTCTTCCTCTCTCTTTCTCTCTCCCTACCTTCTTTCTTTTATTCTCTCTCTCTCTCCTCTTTCTCTCCCTTATCTCTCTTCCTATTTCTTTTTTTCCTTCTCTCCCTTCTCTCTCTCTCTCTCTCTCTCTCTTTCGCGCTCTTTGTCTCTCTGTCGCTGCTTTGCTGCTCCTCGCAGTAGGTCGTCGTCACCGCTTCTCTGCTCCTCGTCGTGGGTCGTCACTGCTTCTACCCTCCTTGCCGCTCTCTATCCTTCTCTCTCCTTTTCCTTCTCTCATTCTCTCATTATCTCTCTTTCTCCCCTTCTCTCTGCTCTCTCACTTCCTCTCTCTTCTTGCCCTCTTTCTCCCTTCCATTTTCTCCTTTCTTCTCTCTCCTCCCCTTCCTTTCTCTAATAATCTCTCCTCTCCTATCTCTCTCTCCTCTCTTCTCCTTCTCTCTCTCTCTCTCATATCTCTCTCATTTCTCCTCTCTCTCTCTCTCTCCTTTTCCTCTCCTCTCTTTCTCTTTCTTTTTTTCTTTTCTCTCTTTCTCTATCTCACTCCTCTCTCTTTCCTTTTCTTCTTTCTCTCTCTCTCTCCCATTTTCTCTCCTTCTCTTATTTCTTTTCTTATTTTCTCTTTTCTCTTTCTCTCTCAACCTTCTCTTAATATTTATCCATCGTCTATCTCTTCTCTTCTCTTTTCTCTAAAGTGAGAGAGAAGAGAGAGGAGGAGAAAGAAAAAAAGGAGAAAGATAATAAGAGGGAAGAAGGATAGGAGAGAGAAGAAGAGATAGAAAGAGGACAAAGAGAGAGAAAAAGAGAGGAGAGAGGATGGGTAGAGAGAAGGAGAGAGAGACAAAAAAAGAGAAGGAGAGATAGAAAAGAAATGAGGGGAGAGAGAAAGAGGGAAGAGGAGAGAGAGGGAGAGAAGGATAGAGAGAAAGAAAGGGGACAGAGAGAAATAGAGGAAGGGGAGAGAGAGAAAGAGAGAAATGGGAGAAAGAGAGAGAGAGAAAAGGAAGAGAAGAGGAGTGAGATAAGGGGGGATAGAGAGAGAAATGTGAGAGAGGGGAGAGAGAGAGGAAGAGAAAGAGAGGAGAGGGGGAGAAAGAGGGGAAGCGAAGAAAGAGGAGAGAGAGAAGGAAGAGAGAAGAGGAGGGGGAGACAAAAGGAGAGAGATGGAAAGAAGGAGATAAGAAAAAGTTACTCGTATCATTTAGAAAGAAAATTATTTATATTAGAAAAAACTATTTATAGAAAATGCTGAAAAGAGATAAGAAAGAAAACGAAACCAAAGTAATGGAAGGAATTTCATTATTTACAAATGTTACTCGTATCATTTAAAAAAAAAAAATTAGATTAAAAAAAATTCAATTAGAAAAAGTTAAAAATTTTGGATTTTTGTATGTAAAAATATTAATTTTTGTGTAAAAATTTATTTTTACATGTAAAAACCAATTTTATTGTATAAAAACCAATTTTTTAGTATAAAAACCGATTTTTGGTGTAAAAACCAATTTTTATTTTAATAACCGGTTTTAAATTTTACTAACCGGATAATAACCGATTTTATCATGTAAAACGAATTTGGTTAATTAAGTAATACTATATTTTTGATTAGCTAAAAAATTAGTTTGATTTTTGGATTAACCAAACCATAAACACCCTTAATTTTACTTTTATAATTCAATCAATCAATAAATACATAACAAAATATTCTTTATCTTTGCGTATTCTCTTTATGTACTCTTTCAATTTTGTTAAAATCTTTTGCTAATTAGATATTTCATGATATAGTTATATGTTTTGTTTTTATAAAAACAACTTTAGAGTTGAAAATTCTTAATGGAAATGCTGAAAGAGATTGATAGCATTTATTAGTTGTATTAAATCATAAAAAAAATATTACCGTCAACTATAAAATTATCTTTACCTTTTTCATTATAGAAATTTCGATGTTATCTCATCGTTTTTATATAGAACAGTTCTTATGTCCAATATAGTCCTGCTTAAATTTGCATGATAAGAAAGTGAAAATATTCTCACTTGCTTGAATTTATATATTTTTCATAATTTTTATCTCAATAAATAAACATCATATATATATTTCTGTGTATTATTGTGTATTCTCGTATTTATATTTTGATGAACATGTATACTAAAAGTAAACGCTGTTTAATTACATGTGACATTTTCTAAACCAAGTCTTGTTCCGACCAATCCCTGACAAGTCTATATATACAATTTCGATCATGCATTTAGTAAAGTTGTTAAGAATCTCATATGTATTAGTGACGCAGTTGGCAGGTAGATAAAACATTAAGACTGTATTTAGTTATTGTCTCAATGTAAATAAGACATAAATATAGATATATAAGAGTATATAGACATAAAAAATTTGTGTTTGATAAATTAGACAGAGCAAAAAATTATGAAAAACTTAATGTTTCGAGTTAGAAATTTGTATCTTAACATTTTAGCAAAATACAAAATACATATTTTTAATGAGTGTTTATATGTGACAGTATTTTTTATAATTCTGTCTCAATAAATAAATACTATGTATGTACTCTCAAGTACTCCTATGTACTTTCATGACACTTTATTCAATTAGGATTATTGTGGCATATAAATTGAAATTTGATCATCACCCTCTAATTGGAATTAATTGACCAAGAAATTGGCAGTTGATGAATTTTAGAGGAGACTAGAAAGGTCTAAGGAATTAGGGTCTAGTCATAAATAGTTTGTCATGAATTAAATATTGCATGATTAAAATAGTTAATAAAAAAAGTCAATCAAAAAAATAGATAACTGTGAAGCCTTTATTTCTCCAATATTTTATTTTCAAACTTATTTACTTGCGTGTCTGCCTTGTGATATTTCCAATTTAAACCTTTTGAATATCTCAAAACCATTTTCTGCTTGCCTAACTAAAAAAATCATTTAACCATTGTTGCTTAGTCCATCAATCTTCGTGGGATCGACCTTCACTCACTTGAGATATTATTTGGTACGATCGGATGCACTTGCCAATAAATCTGTAGTTGTTATACCAAAAATTTAATTGCATATGACACTTTTAAACCCCACCAATCTACGTACAAGTCTGTATAAACTGTTTCGATCTTCACTTTGTGTTGCATTTAATTTTATCTCAGTAATTTAGATATGTGAGGATAAAATTAGTAAAACATCTAACTAGGACAGCAGATATAAAAGATAGATATGTGGTGAAAAATAAAAAACTCAAAAATATTATATATAAAAGAGTAAAAAAATTTATTTTTAAAAATTAATATTGTAAATATAATAATATGATAAAATTTAATAGATGTATTTTATCCATATAATTACTTTTGTTTATGGTATAAAAACTTTGTTGATGTCATTTATAACTATTCAAAACTAAATAATCTATTTAATAAATCAAAACTTCTTTTATATATTTAATAATAATAAAAAAAAGCAATATATATTTTTTGTTTTTAATATTTACGATATTTTTTAAAAATATTTATAACGTTTAATTTTATTTAATTTTATTCTTAATATTTTCAATTCATTCAATTTAACATTTTCAATTTTTGTAGCAGAAAAATTGGAATATTGATTTAGTGAAATTGTCAAGAAGTTAATACGTATGAGTGAAATAGGGCAGCTAGGTGAAACATTAAGGTTATATTTGATTGTTGTCTCGATGTAAGACATAAACATTGATATACAAAAGTATATAAACATAAGAAATTTGTGTATGGTAAGTTAGATAGGGCAAAAAATTATAAAAAAAATAATATCTCAGGTTATAAATTTATGTCTCAACATTTTAGAGAAATATAAAATACATATTTTTAATGGGTATTTAAATATGACATTATCTTTTATAATTTTGTCTCATTAAATAAATACCGTATATGTATTCTCTGTATACTCCAATATACTCTAGTACATATGTACATGTATACCAAAAATCTAATTGCATGTGACACTTTTAAAACCAAGTCTTGTTCCGATAAGTCTATATAAATAATTTGGATCATCATTTTGCATTGTATTTAATTTTATCTCAGTTAATTTAGACATGTGAGGTGAAAATTAGTAAAATATCTAACTAAGACAGTAAATCAGATAAAAGATAGATATGTGGTGAAAAATAAAAAAAAATCTATCTTTGAAAATTAATATTGTAAATATAATATATGATAAAGTTTAATAAATTTGTTTTATCCATATAGTTACTTTTGTTTGTGGGATAAAAACTTTGTTGATGTTATTTATAACCATTCAAAATTAAATCTACTTAATAAATCAAAACTTCTCTCATAGATTTAATAATAAAAAAAAGTAATATATACTTTTTGTTTTTAATATTTACGATATTTTTAAAAAATATTTATAACGTTTAATTTTATTTAATTTTATTCCTAATATTTTTAATTCATTTAATTTTATCTTTTAACATTTTCAATTTATGTCAAAAAGTATGAGGAGCAATGAAATATTTATACAATATGTACAATAAAGGTTTATGGAGTATTAGAGATATAATCATTAATGTTACCTTTTTTCATTAGCTGAAATTTTTGGGATGAGTAGTATCATGATATGGTATTAGAGCGCTAGATCCGAAAGGTCATTGGGATGTTTATTTTGTAACTCAATAGCCCATTGTACACATTATACAAATAGTCCATTGTCTCCTAGCGGGATCTAATACCGGTCATTAATACCAAGTCTAATTGACTTTTTCTTTCTTTTTTTTTCGTTATTACTATTATTGGAGGAAATCTTTTTGTTTTGTTGAACTCTTGTTATTCACATTGATGGAGAGACATACATTAATTATATGTCTACATTTTAATTTAATTTTTTTTGTAAATTTTGGTGAGGACGTGGGGTCTATTTATTTATATGCTATTCTATATCTTAGCTATTTATGGTGGCTGTGTTATAAAAGTATTGGACATTGCATGATCTTTGTTAGGTTTTCTTGCATTGTTAGATCTGATATGGATCAGTTGAATTGCATGCTTAATTGTATATACAGTAGTAGTTCAGAATTTGTTATAATTAGCATATAAAGAGAGTGAGTTGCAGTTCTGCTTCTTGTTCTTTAATTTATTACCGCTCTTTTCGCAGGCATTTTCTTTGTGTGATGAGTTGATAGGTGACCTGCAAATGGTTCCAAATTGGGGTCTAATAACCACCAACCTTATTAATAAACTGTGTCCGAGATTCTGCAGAAACTGTGTGCCTTGCTCTTGCTCCATACCCTGCTACATCTCTTAGTTCTTGCAATCATAAAAAAACTATATCTCTATCTTTTCTTTCTACTCTTTCCAAAGTTGGTCCATGTAATTTTCCTTTCTTCTAAACAGATTACCTTGTAGATGATGGTACAGAATACAATGCTACATCTGATTTAATATTGGAACGTTATCGTGAGCTTAGCATAGTTGATCTTTTGGTTCCATCTCTGGTGCTACTGATAGAACTCCTACAGAAATTACAGGTGTGACTTTTAGATGTTCCATCTCTTTAAGGTGGAATATTCATATTTGAAGTCTCCAACATGCATAACACACCGAACATGATTGATGAAAATTCTTCAACCGCCGCAACAACCACCGTTAGCCACCGTCAAGATGACTCACCAAGACGGCCGCCCAAAACGAACGGGTAATAATAATGCAAATCAAAATAAACCAATCCATGCATGTTATTGTTACAATTTCTTCCTTTTTTTCTCTCTCTTTTTAGTTTTATAATAACGAGAGGTGAAAAAAATGAATTCCGAGTCTTTTAAGATTTTTTTTATAAAATAAGTTCTATTTTATTGTGTTGACTTGTTGATACCAAACAGAAATTAGGATAAGAAGAAAGTGAAAAAGAGTGACTTATTTTATGAAAATTGAACTCGTCACTGATTATATACGAAGAGATTTAATTTCAATGGAATTTTATCATAAGAAACTGTAAATAATGTTCTTAACTTACAGATTAATTATTCAAATGGATATAATTTTTTATGATATTTGAGGTACAGGAACTTTGTGGATGACAAGCTCTTATATAATAAGAGCAGTGATTAGATCTAAAACTTATCATTAGTATGGTCGATAGCACGAATAGGTTGGATTGGTAGTCCTACTATTGTTATGATCTTCCATCTCTCTCACTTTATATACTTCACATTTTCTTTCTAAGTGTTGTGGTGCTAGGACCCATCATTTGCAAGAGGAGCTACACTTACATGGAAGTAGTTGACAACATTTTAGGTAAGAACAAATAAAACTAAGTTATATAAAGATAACACAAAATAACATTTTAAGTAGGTCAATTTTTGTAAGGAAAAGTATAGGGAGCCAATGGTCTAAGCGTATAATGTATACAATGGAGGTTTAGGAAGTATTAGAGATATGATCAATTAGTGTTACATTGTTCTGTCAGGTTACGCTTTTGGGATGAGTGAGTTCATGACATGGTATTAGAGTTCTAAATCTGAAAGGTCAAAGGTTCGATCCTTGGTGAACTCCAAAATTAACTTAAATTGGTTATTCTGAATAGTGTGGGTGATGTTCATTTTATTCATGCACCAAAGGTTTAGTCCATTTGTAATTACATGTTTAAAGTAATTTTAATTATTACTATTTAAACATTATTAATTTTTCAAACTATGTCGATATTAATTCTTTTTATAATAGACCTTATTATTCAGAATCTTATAAAACAGAAAAATGGCTAAACCAAAATAAATAAATAAATAATCAAAACAAAATAAAAATGAGAAGTGATAAAGGAAAAGATTAATATTTCAATAGAATTACAATGCCATAATAATAACAATTAGCGAGTGAATGAACAATTAAAAAATTCAACTAGCAAGTAATTAACATAGAATGTTGGATGAAGGGACTTAGGCTACAAACTTGCACCGAATACTTTATACGTATTAAGGTCAAATAAGACACCAACCATAGACTCATAATAGACAAAAGCATACTTAAACTTTGCACAACAATCCAACTCCCACTCCATTTTGGGATCTTCTTCTGTTTGATATACATTTCCACTGGAAAATAAACTAATAAAGGCCAATCATTCCCAATATGTCATTAAAAAATGAAATCAACATTGCTATAAAAGTGCCTACCACAACATACAGTGATCTCCAAACTAGTCTAAATATGTTTAGATTGTATGGGAATAAAAATGAGATTTAAATTTTGTGTTCTTTTCTAATTATTTTTCATTTTTTAGTTGTCTGTTTTTCAACAAATGCAAAGAGGGGCTACGAATAAACTTGGTATGTTCCACAAGTTGAATGACTATTGCTAAATTTGCAATGTCAATGACTATTCACATTTGTAGTAATCTTTATTAACATTGCAAATTTAGCAATAATCATTCAACTTGTGGAACATACTAAGTTTATTCCTAATCCCACTTTGCATTTGTTGAAAAACAGGCAACTAAAAAATGAAAAATAATTGGAAAAGAACACAGTTCAAATCCCATTTTTACCCTCATACAACCTAAATATATTTAGACTAGTTTAGAGATCATTGTATGTTGTGGTAAGCACTTTTATATAGAAATGTTGATTCCATTCTTTAATAACATATTGAAAGTGATTGGTCCTTAATAGTTTATTTTCCAATAGAGATCTATATCAAACGGAAGAGGATTCCAAAATGGATTGGGAGTTGGATTGTTTTGTAAAATTTAAGTATGTTTTGTCTGTTATTGGGTTCATGATTGGTGTCTTGCTTGACCTTGATACATATAAATTATTCAGTGCATGCTTGTAGCTAAGTCCCTTCACCCAACATTCTATGTTAATTATTTGCTAGTTGTATTTTTTAATTGCTCATTCAGTCACTAATTGTTATTATTATCGCACTATAATTCTATTGAAATATAAATCTTTTTTTTTATCATTTCTCATTCTTATTCTGTTTTGATTATTTATTTATTTTGATTTAGCCATTTTTCTCTTTGATAAGATACTGAATAATAAAGTCTATTATAAGAAGAATTAATATTGATATAGTTTGACAAATTAATAATATTTAAATAATAATAATCAAAATTACTTTTAAATATGTAATTACCAAAATTGGCCTACTTAAAATGTTATTTTGTCTTATTTTTGTATAATTTAGTTTTACTTGTACTTACTTAAAATGTTGTCAGCTACTTCCATGCAAGTGTAACTCCTCTTGTCTCCAACAAGATAACAATTAAAAAAAAGATGTGAAGTATATAAAGTGAGGAGACCGAAGATCATAACAATAAGACCACCAATCCAACCTATTTGTGCTATCGACCATGCTAATCATAAATTCCAGATCCAATCATTGTTCTTATTATATAAGAGCTTGTCATCCACACAGTTGCTACACCTCAAATATCATAAAAAAATTATATCCATTTGAATAATTAATTTGCAAGTTAAGAACGTTATTTATAGTTTTTTATGATAAAATTATATTGAAATAAAATCTCTTCATATATAATTAATAACGGCTTTAATTATTCTTTTATGATTTTTTTATAAAATAAGTCACTTTTTTCCATTTTTTTTTATCCTAATTTCTGTTCGATATCAAAACTCAACACAATAAAATAAAATTTATTTTATAAAAAATCATACAAAATTCGAATTCATTTTTTTTACCTCCCTTTATAAAACTAAAAAATAAAGAAAAGGAAGAGATTTTAACAATAACATGCATGGATTGGTTTAATTTAATTTGTATTATTATTACCGGTTCGTTTTGGGCGGCCGTCATCGTCATAAAGGGAGTCTTCTTGATGGTGGCTAACGGTGTTGTTGCGGGGCGGAAGAGTTTTCATCAATCATGTTTGGTGTGTTATGCGTTGGAGACTTTAAATATGACTACCAATCCAATCCGAAAGATAAGTCCTCTTCTTCGGTAATTCTGATAATAATTGAAAATGTTGAGTATCTTCCGTTTCAAGCACTAGCACCACCAGTTCGGTAGTCAACTTGGGGTCCCACGCCAGCGCCGCCGTTGCTCCCCCATTGCTCCGCCATCTCCCAGAGCCCCCGCCGGAACACAAGGGAGCACTCGGGCAGCTCCCCGAGGTCCGCAGAGAGCGAGTCGTCGTCCCCCATGGGCAGCACCACCGAGGTCGCCACATCCGCATCATCGTAGCCAGAGAATATATATGGGGCTGTCCAGTACGGCGGGCAAAGACGGGGTGAGATCCCCCGAGATGTCACGGAACCAGCCAAGGTCATGAATGATGGAGTCTTGGCCCTCAAGATCCGGTTGGACCGGGTCCACAGCGGAGGGCTGGAGCTTCTTATTAGACGATCTATTGTGCAATGATTTGGAAGGGCAGTTCGGTAAATAACCATTATGTCTTAATGTAAGATTTGGAAAAGTGCTGCCAAGAATGTAATGTATGATGACTAGCTTGACAATTATATCAGTAAGTTTAACTTATTTTAAAGTCACCCAGAAACAACTCAATAGTTGCTCAAAAGCTAATACAAAATATTTTTGTTTTGAGATAAAACTATATCAATATTTTCTTTGGACAAAGAAAAAGAGCTTGCAGCATAAAAAATGTTGTAGGAAGATGGAGATGAAAAGGGGAGAAAGAGAGAGTGAGTGAGAATGAATTGAAGAAGATAATGAATGAAGTGTTTTCTAGAGATATTTATAACAAAATAATTACAGGAGAGGGTGGCGAAATAACTGAGTGAGCTAGAAAGATCGAAATAAAATTATTAAATATTAGAAAGAAAGAAAGAAAGAAAGAAATAATAGAAGAGAGGAATGGTGGTTGCAGAAAGTAGTAGTGGTAGCTAAACTATAAAGAAAGAAAGTACGAATTGAAAAGTGTGAGATGAAGGGACGGAAGGAAGGGATTGAAGAGGAAAATTAAATGCAATGTAAAGTGATGATCGAAATTGAAATACCGTCACATGCAATATATAATATTTTTAAAGATAGATTTTTTTATTATTTTATATATAATATTTTTGAATATCTTTTATTTTTCACCACATATTTATTTTTTATTTGATTTATTGTTCTAATTAGATGTTCTACTAATTTTTACCTCACATATCTAAATTAACTGAGATAAAATTTTACAATTTTTTTAACAATAAACACTACTTATCTTAAATAATTGATACAGTTAATTCTAGATTGATTGTCTATATAAATAATTTTAGTGAAAGATATTTAAGTATGTTTTGTATAAACGTTCAAAAAATCTAAAAGTACAATTTAATTCAACTAAAATAATTGGAGTTGAATTTACCTAAATTTTAATATCTTTTAAATTGTTGAGTCAATAATTAATTTTGTACTTTATTATGATAAATATAATTAATTATTTCCTATAATAACTAATCATTATGATGAGCATTATAAGAATCAATTAAAAATGATATAAAGTCAATTTAGGAAAAAATATGCACAAGCAAGGCAATAAATAATGCACTCCAAAATCAGATCATATTCATAACAAGCTACTGTATTGAGTGTATTCAAACTTTGAGAAATAAAGAAACAAAGATCTTCTTCATAATGCCGACAACCATAAGCATAATTGGTGCAACCACTAGTTTTGTGAAAAAAGAAATTATATCAACCTTGAAAGAGTATATCAATCTCTATATAAGAAGAACAAAGATAAGAAAAAAGACAACCATTGAAGTAAAATCTAATTTGATATACAAGTCTAACCATTGAAGTAAAATCTAATTTGATATACAAGCCTATTCCTTTATCACATTGAATGTGTTTTTATTCTCTTGTGTTTAGAATTAAGATCAATTAAAAAGATTTAAAAAAAAAAGTAAAAAGAAGAGTTCATACAAAAACCAAAATTCAATTATTGTTTAAGTATTTGTATTCGAAAGTTGTTGGTTAGAGTATACTTAGTTACCATTAACTAGGTTGGGTTAATATATAGCTAGGTGATTTAATAAGTTTGAAATAGTTAAGTGATTTATAAGAGTGTGAGTCTCTTACAGCACTACTAGTGATCGTAATTTAATTTGATTATAGTAAAAATTCTATCATTATTGTGGTGGAGATTGAAAATAGATCATCATAACTAAATTAAGATATATCAAAACGTCACTATTCTCCTACTCTTTTTTTTACCGTTTTAATTTTGGTCTACACTTACGAGATAAAACCAGAAATTATTTTCTAAACCAGATTTTTGTATAATTTATTTATTCAAATTTAAAAGCAATTTTTTAATTCAATTTTTTTTCAACTCACAAAAATAAAAAAATAAAACTAATCTGATTAATCCAATCATACAACCAAATGAATTAGTGAGAGATGGCAAACACCGACGAGATAAAATTAAACTTCATATATTTTTATTGCAAACCTATTTTATTCAATATTTAAGATTCTAGAAAGTGATTAAATAATAATTTCGTAACACCTTTACTCTATATTAGAAACTTTGGCTCAAACTTATTATGTGTTGATGAGTAGGACCAATAATGCTGCCCATAAATAACAAAAATACATGTAGAGGCTACAAATTAAAGTATGTTGTTTGAAAATACGAAAAGTGAAAAAGAGTTTATTTTGAGATCAATTAATTTGGAGAATATGCAATCTTATTGGCAGCTTTATGCTTCCATAATAAATTTAGACCAAAGATGGAGCCATATGAAAATGATAGAAATCCCTTCCAAATCTACCACTTGGGGTAACCAAATCATTCTGTTACAAATATAATCTTCTACATATCGGCTTATTAACTTTTTGGAACAGCAGTTTTATCAAATGACATCGAAATTTTTATAATGAAAAATGTAAAGATAATTTGACAGTTGATAGCAATGAATTTTTTTTTAATGGTTAAATACAAATTCAATCCAAAAGAGACGAAAAGAAACAACCAAATGAATACTACCTATCTCTTTTAGCATTGCCATTAAGAATTGGCAACTCCAAAGTTGTTTTTATAAAAACAAAACATACAACCATATCATGAAATATTTAGTTAGCAAAAGATTTTTAATCAAGATTTCGCATGCACAAGCTCCGTTAACACCACATGAACCACTTATTATTTACTCTAATTTGTCTACGATGTATTGTTGTTTATTATTGTATGTTTTGCTTTCATACTTTTATTGTTTTTATAAAAACAACCTTGGGGCTGCTAATTCTTGATGGCAATATTAAAGGAGATTGATAGTTTTTATTGGTTGTTTTTTTTTCTCTTTTTTTAATCAAACTTGTATTTAATCATAAAAAAGAAAATCTTGAGAGGCAGAATTTTTATTAAAAATTGGTCGGTATTTAACCAATAAAAGTGAGTAATTTTATATTATTGGATATAATCTTGCACCATTAAAAATATTAATAAAGACTAATTGATGACTATAAATTACAAAAAACTGCTAACTCCCTAATACTTTTCTATAAAAAAAATTATTGCTAATCAAAATATGCACTGAGAAATGACCTACGGGTGAGCACGAGACAGTTTGGTTCGGGTTTAAAGTGAAATTAAAACCGAACCGATCAAAATATAATTGGATCGGTTTGGTTTGAATTTGTATTTTTTTCTGCATATACCTGAACCAAACCAAATCGATTAAGAATGGATTGGTTTGGTTCGGGTAATTGGATACCCGATAATTTTAAAATTTATAAAAAAAACTAAATTTTTATCTTAAAAATTTAACAAATACAATAAATATATAACATTAATATAAATAATCTAAACATGTTAAACACTAAATACATTAAAAACTAAACTCGTTAAAATCCAAACATATTAATAGTGAATAATCCTACTAAAAGTCATATATATTTTTTTATTTAATTAATATATGATCAGATTCACAAGTTGGTTCGAATTCCGCATCTCCAAAATTGATATTTAAACCAATCACTGACAAAGGTTATTAGTTTGGTTCGGATTGAACCCAATTATCCATTCATTCTAGAACCAATTTAATTAATTCGATTCAGATTCAGATGGATAATCGAGTACTTACTACCCGCTACCCGCTACCCGCTACCACCCGTGCTTACCTCTAAACTGACCAAGCCAGTTTATTAATAGCGGTCATTGATTGAGCAATGAGCAAGTCTAATGAAGGGCATCTTTTTTTTTTTGAATTCTTGTTTTCGCATTGATGGAGAGACATATATTAATTGACATGTGTTTTTCTTTTTTCATTATTAATTATTATTATTATTATTGGGGGCATCTTTTTGTTTTTTGAACTCTTGTTATAGAGAGACATATTAATTATATGTCTAAATTTTAATTTAATTTTTTTGTAAATTTTGGTGAGAACGTGGGGTTTATTTATTTATAGGATTTAGTTAATATGTTCTCTAAAAATATATGATTAGTGAATAATTTTAAATATTTTATTTAATAAATATAAAATAAATGTATTAATACTTAAATTTTGTATATGTTTTATAAAAACTGTTTTATTTTATAATCTTAACCTATGTTCTAAAAGTACAAAATAAATAAACTTAGTTATTTGCTATATTCTATATCTTAGCTGTTTATGGTGGCTGAGTCATACAAGTGTTGGACATTGCATGATCGGTGTTTTTTAAAAATGAAAAAAAAAACTGATACGAATATGTAATAGCTTTAAGACTATATTTGTTTAAAAGAATTTAGCCACAGAAAAATTTGTGGCTAAACTCCAAAAAAACTATGGCAATTATGATTTGACAACAAATAAATATTCGTGGCTAAAGAGGACGACGCGTTTTTAATTAGCCACGTTTGTTACTTCATTAGCCACGGTCTTAACACCCGTGGAGACATTTTGTTAGCCACAATTTTAACATGTTTAGATACGCTCTTTTCCGTAGAAAAATAAAAAGATGACCACACTTTACCCGTGACAAAATAGGACAAGCCGGGCTTTTTTGTCACACTTTTTTCGTGGCTAATAATAAAAGTTAAATTAAAAAAATATCATAATAAAAATGCTGCTTAATATAAAATTTTATCGGATAAGATTAAAAAATAATAATAATAACATTCCTATACGTATTATCCATAGTATAAAAATATGAAATTAACTAATACATAGTACTGAAAAACAAATATCCTGGATTACATGGGTTTAATGTTAAAAAAATATTCAAATATAAATGTTACAAAATAAATATCAAACTTTGCTAAAATGATAAAAAAAAACTAAAAACCTAAAAATATCAAGACAAAATAAATTTATCAATTTTTGTATTTCTTGTTAAACATACGACCCACATGCAAAAATATTTGCAAATAAATAGCAAAAAGGACATGTAACTTCAGCCATTGAATTTTTGTCCATACTCCAGTTGCTTTGTGTGCTCCAATAAAATCTGCTAAGACAGAGATCATGAATCAAGTTAAGAAATTAATAGAACATGATTTGACTCCATAGAGGATGATAGAAAAATTAAGGGATAACACTCACTCTGAGGATATAATTTGCAGTTGCTTTGCAGCGTTCAATTGCTAGTTGTATAACATTTTTCAAAATGTTAATTGGTAGTTTAGAATCTATCGACAGAAAGAATGCAGGTTGGGATAACAAAAAAAGGTCTAAAATTAATTTACATTGTTGACTAAAAAAAATTAAAATAATGCCAAAAAATTAACATGAAAAAGTGCCACTTTATCCAACTTTGGCAGAATTCTAACAGTAACATGAGCACCTCCAACACTATTTTTCGCTTAGTTTCTATATTCATACAAGTTTCAATAATTACAAAGCCACAAAAATAAATCAAAAGTTGAACAGTTTAAAAGAAAACACAAACTTGAATAGGAATCTCAACATCAACAAGAGCCAAAGTTGCAGCATTGATACACACAGATCTAATTCCTACACAAGGAATATTGAGAAAGAGTTAGTGAATGGTAAAAAAAATATTTTAAATATAAAAAAAATAAAGATCCAGCAAAAAGAGAATATTAGATAAACATAAAAAAGAGCTGTTTAGAGTTTCTTCCAATCTTCTTTGTGACTCAGGATTGCCTGTAAAATCTTGATTTCCACTCTTTTGAGACTTTCTTTGGCATACAGAGAAACTGAATCATAGTCACCTGTGAGAAAGTTCTTCTAATTTTCTAGTGAGGGGTTTACTTTGGTGCTAAATGAAAGTTACTTTTAAACGTTTTTGAATTTATTTTAGTCAAGTAATTGAGATTTTTAATTTAAATTAATAGTTAACTATAATAAAAAAATATAGAATTATAATATATATCATATTTTAAAGACGGTGCAAGAATTATAAATTTTGACCTGTTGGATTTAAAGAAAATATGAAAATTTTGTAACCATTTCAAAAATAAACCTAAGCTAATTTATGTTGGATATTTTTCATTAAATTAATAAAAAAATAAAAAAATAGAAAAATAAAATTTTAAAAAATTAATGCATACTATGAATTAGGGACAAAAAAATGTACTCTTTTTATCATAAATTTTATATATACTTTTAACATTTATTCTCAATTAATTAAAGTCATAAGTATGTACTCTTTTGTATTATTCCAACCAAAAATTTCACTTGTATTATTGTAAACGTTCATTTGAATTTATTTCAGTCAAATAACTGAAATTTTTAATTTAAATTAATAGTTAATTATAATAAAAAATTATGAAATTATAATTATATACAATTTTCAAAAATAGTACATACTAATTATAATTATGAATTTTGGTTGATTGGATTTAAGAAAATAAAAAAAATTGCCAGAAAAAAAATAAAATTTTGTAACTATTTCAGAAATAAACCTAGGTTAATTTATGTCGAATATTTTTTTATTAAATTAATAAAAAATAATAAAAAAATAAAATTTAAGAAAACTAGTATATATTGTGAGTTAGGGACAAAAAAATGTATTCTTTTTTATCATGAATTTTATACTTTTAACATTCATTTTCAATCAACTAGAGTTATAAGCATGTACTTTTTTTACACTATTCAAACTAATGCATGTTTTATCAATTGAGAATGGCTGGAAATGAGAGAGGAAAAACGAGCTATAGACAAATTGGATAAGTTTACACCTTTAAAAATTGAAATTTATTATTAAGGTTTAAATTTGGAAATAGTAGAAACTACATATAAATTTTTTGAAATAGATGGAATGAAACACTCTCCATAGAAGCGCGTAATTTAAAAGTAGACATCGTTTAATTTCGTCACGGTAAACATTGAGTTTGTGGCAATTGAGAGAGTCCAGCTCAAGTTGGTCACAGACAAACAAAAACGTGAAAAACTTTCGCACAATTTAGTCACGGAAAAGCCAAATGTTGCAAGTGGTTACCACGATCATGGAAATTTGCCACTACTTCTTGTTCGTGAGTATTTTTCCGTGGTAAACTACCGTGTTTCTGGTAGTACAGAGACAAAAAAAATACTAAATTATGTTTGATAGATAAGATATTAATATATTTTGTGTTTATTTTGACAGAAAGAATATAGAGACAGATACACTTTATTTTTTATTTTTTTATTATATTTTTCTTATCAAATTTTTTTGAATGAAAAAATGAGAATAAATTGGATTTTCATAATTTGTTCTAATTTATTAGAACACAAAATTTTATGTCTCTGTCTATTATATTTTGTTCTCAGTGTTTTATCTTATACTGTTTTCAAAAACAAAGACAACTTAACATATTTCTTCTTGGAATTTTCCTGTACTTATTCATTGAACAACTTGAAAGACAAGTAGTTACATTACATGACCAATTTCTACTTGAAACAAAAAAAAAGTAAATGAGTAAACTATTAAATAGTATTTGAGAGTTTACATTGTTAATAAAAAATTGTCAAAAAATGTTAACGACAAAATACATGGTCTAGTTATATATTATCATAGAATTAAAATATTTTTATTATTCATATTAAAATACATGTTAGGATGTATAAATATCTTGACCAAAATATAAATTTTTTATTTATCTTTTAATACATTTATTTTGACAAAAGGAGGGGGACAATGTCAATAGCAATGTTATTTGAAGGATTTTACAAAGGAAATTTCTTACCATTTACTATTTAGAGAAATTAAGTAGTAATAATTTGAAGGATAATTTTACGATGAAAAGATTTTTATGTAACACTACAAAAAATCGTCGATTATCATCAAATTTATTGTCGGATTATTGTTAAAATTCTGGCGATTATAATATTACCGGGAGATTTACCGTAAAAAAAATGACACCGATATAACGCTCGCTGGTAAACCATTTCCGTTGGAGTTTTTTGGTCCAATGGTATTTAGCTGCGGCTCTTCACGACCTCATGATGAGGTAGGATAACTTATTACCGGCGTAAAAAATCTGAAGGTAAAATTAGCACCAATACAGATCCATGCGCGCATCTTTTTGCAATGAATTAATTCACTGGTAAATCTGACAGAAAATTTTTATTTTAAATTATTCACTCCCATCGTCGCCTTTGTCCGACAGTAAATCCAACAATAAAGAAAAAAATATTTTTCAGATTCATTCTACTAAGTTATGGTGTACCCAACATATCCAACCGTCAATTAACATGGAATCAATTAATATTTTATCTCAATTTTGTGATTTGTATACTATGTAAAATAAGAAATACACATAATGTAACGAAATAAAATGAAAGTTCGATAACAGAATACATATTACAGAATTTGTAATATGTATTCTGTCATCGGAACACCAGTATCAACCACTATATTCGAAGGAACTGGGTCATGAATTTGTAATGGTTCTTGATCGTCTGTCCCATCATCAGACTCGATATAACTTCTCGACTTAGTCTTAACCACAACAAACTAACTAGACTTGCATGACCTCGGATAAGGCAAATAATATATATAACGTGCATTTTTGGATAAAATAAAAAGATTGTAATGCATAAATCTTCTGGTCACATTTACTTTATTATGATTTAAAGTATTCAAATTTAATTCTCATCTCTTGTTTTTATTGCATAATAATTTTTAGTTTTAACCATTAAAAATATGTTAGATTTGAGCTAAGTTGAGTGAACTTTGCTTCTCTATTTAATATTATTTTATCTAATTTAATATTATTTGGCCAATGCATTGTTAGATCTGATCAGTTGAATTGCATACTTGTATATATAGTTGTTCAGAATTTGAAGTGTGCGAGGAAATGTTAATATGTGCATCTTGTTACTTTATATATAATATCTCTATATATTATGGTAAAAACTCAAGTAAAATCGATTTCACGTAAAGTTGATATCTCAAAACCGTTAGTTAAAAATTTAGCCAAATCAGTCAAATCATCTAACGACTCTCAAGTATCAACTTCATGTGAAGTCAACTGAATTTCCACCATATATTATTCGTCTTCAGCCCTCCGTGCGCATCGTCCCCATCTCCTTCATCAGTTGTAATTTGGTTGCCGTGGGTCGCGTCCCTACCTCCTGGCGTCAAAAGCGTCTTCATGCAGAAACAGTGAATAAATTGGGTTGGATTGATTTGGTCCCGAGGAAAAATAAAAGCCAAACCCTGCTCTGCATCTTTTCTATTTAATTGCCCTTTACACTTATTAGTTTCAAGGTGGAATGGTCATATTTGAAGTCCCCAACATGCATACCACACCAAACATGATTGATGAAAACTCTTCCGCAACAACCACCGTCAGCTATCATCAAGATGACTCATTTTATGACGATCACGGCCGCCCAAAACGAACCGGTAATAATAATACAAATCAAATTAAACCAATCCATGCATGTTATTGTTACGATCTCTTTCTTTTCTTCTTTCTCTTTTTAGTTTTATAAAAGAAGGTGAAAAAAAATGAATTCGAGTTATTTTGTGATTTTCTTATAAAATAAGTCATATTTTATTGTGTCGAGTTTTTAATGCTAAACAGAAATTAGGATAAGAAAATGAAAAAAAAAAAGAAAAGTAATTCATCTAAATTTAATTTTTTAATGAAAATGTTATTTGTATACTAAAATCAGTCATTAATGTATTTGTGCATAAATACATATGTGGTTTAATTTATTTTTAATATATATTCGTATTTTAACATGTATTTTATACTGTAGCTGACTTTTAATGTACACGTAGCATAACCCTTTTTTAATATAACAGTTAAAAAATTACTCTAATTATCCTATTTATACATAAGTTTATCAGGAAACTAACTCAAAAAAAATTCATTCATCAAAATTTAAAAAAAATAGTGATAAAATTTAGAGGTTTTTATACCTCTTAGTTTTAAAACTCTAATTTGTAAATTTATTAAAATAAAATGAATCAAATCATAGTTAAGTCTAAAGCAATAAAATAAAATAAAGTAAAATAAATATAAAATAAATTTTAAATTAAATACTAATAAAGTGATGTATATTTGACTTAACTTGATTAATTAAATCCTTCAAATATAATTTAAAAATAATAAAATGTTTAATTTTCTATAATCGTTATCTACTATTTTAATTAATTTTTGATATATATTTTAAATACATGATTTTATTCTATTTATAATTTTTTTAAAATGTTATTCTTGTAATTGAACTAATTGACAAATAATTGTTTTTATTTATCCAATAGAACTTTTGTTTAAAAAAAAATGAATTTGAGCTTGGAAGAGACACTGGAAGAGACACTACTGGAGCGTCTATCTCTTTGCTAGCGGCTCTCAAATTTTCCAGATTTGTATGGAAATAACAAAATTAAAATAATATTTACTTAAATGAAACCGAATATCTTTTATTAAAAAATAATCAATATTATACACAACATTCATATAGCTCAACAAATGTACATTGAAAATAACGAAATACAATTGTGTCAGATAGATATATGATATAATGATATACTAGGCTAAAAATAATTGAAGCCGTCATTGATTATATACGAAGAGATTTAATTTTAATAGAGTTTTATCATAAGAAGCCGTAAATAATGTTATTAACTTGCAGATTAATTATTTAAATGAATATAATTTTTTATGATATTTGAGATATATTATATTTGGTGCAGGACAAACTCTTATATAACAAGAGCAGTAATTGGATCCAAAACTTTATCATTAGCGTGGTCAATAACACAAATAAGTTAGATTGGTGGCTCTATATTATGATCTTTGTTCTCCTCACTTTATATACTTCACATTTTCTTGCTAATTGTTATTGTGCTGGAACTCATTAACAATATTTAAGATAAGTACAAATAAACCTAAGTTATACATGGTAGCTAAAATATATATGGTTTTCACATTTACAATCAGATCTTTTTCAATCTGATGATACATTTTGAAGAGATATAGATAATCTTATGTGTAAGAGTCTAGACAGTAACAAGACCTCATGGTATTGTCTTTGACGATAGGGATGATAGTCGAAGCCCCCATTCACTCGTCAAAATGCGTCATGCCAGGGAGATGTATCCACACTCTTATAAGGCATGCTTCGTTCCTCTCCTCAACTAATGTGGGACCTTACAATCCACACTCCCTAAGGGAACCTAGCGCCTTCGCAGGCACATGAGGGACCTTACAATCCACACTCCCTAAGGAAACCTAGCGCCTTCGCTGGCACATCGATCCGGGCTCCAGCTCTGATACCATTTGTAATAGCCTAGACCACCTGCTAGCACGATATTGCCCGCTTTGGCACACAAGGCCTCACGGTTTTGTCTTTGACGATAGAGATGATAGCCGAAACCCCCCACACTCACTCATCAAAACGCGTCATGCTAGGGAGAGGTATCCACACCCTTATAAAGCATACTTCGTTTCTCTCCCCAACCAATGTGGGACCTTACAATTCAGTATCAGAGCAGTTCGTTCCTATAGAGCCTGAGGACGGACTGATTATACTTTTGTGCATTATATGTGTATGTGTTTATGTGCTATTAGGATATCTAACTGATATAAGTAGCATATATGTTCATGAGCATGCATTTGGGACTCTTAAGCACTAAACTTGAGATATTGAGATTGATCACCTTAATATAAATTGTTTGGTATGAACAGGGACCAAATGTTGACTCGCGGATCTGAGCGAGGTATTCGGAGGAAAAATCTTAGGACCGAACCGATGCAAGGACCTCGAAATGGAAGCTTGAGTGTCGGTACAAACAACATAGGTCAATACTATAGGTCTATGACCCTTACTGATTTCCTCAAGAGTGATCCACCTCAGTTTAATGGAAATGCCAATGCATTAGAGGCTGATCGGTGGTTTCCAGACGTGGAGAGGTTTTTATATACTCAGCACATACCGGAAGTATATTCGGTAGAAATAATGACTTACATGTTGGAGGGAGATGCTTAGAAATGGTGGCAGGAGTTATATCATACCTTGCAGATGGAGTTAACGGATATCCCTTGGCATAGATTTAAGACAGAATTTTACGGAAAATATTTTTTACACGCACTTCGTATTGCAAAGGAGTTAGAGTTAATGCAGCTGAAGCAAGAGAATATGTCTGTTGTTGACTATACTCGTGAATTCGACAACCTGTGTCGCCTCTCAAAAGTTTGTCAAGGAAATCCAGTCGACTATGAGGCGTGGAAGTGTGCTTAGTATGAGAAAGAAATTAGAGAGAGACATATCTTTTTGTTTAGATAGAATTGAAGAGGATTCCGAGACGAACGCGCGGCCGAAAACGGCTTGTCAATCGGAGCTCCGGATTAAAAGTTACGGATGATTGAAGCTATGCCAAGGGTTTGGAACCCTCTTTCCCCTTTCTTTTTTTGCATGCTGCACGATTCTTCTTTGAGGAAGAAGAAGAATGAGCTGAGCTCATTTCATTTAAATGGAACGGTTAGGTCTATGGATTCAGTTCGGATTTGGTTCGATCGATTTGGTTTGTTTAGTCTAATCTTAGATCGAATTCTTTGAAATTAGTGTCAAAATTCTCGTTTTGACGAACTCAATTCTATTTTGATATTAGTTTTGTATTTTTAATTTTTCTAATTAAAATTCAAATTATTGGCTAATTATTTATCGATTTTAACGGAATTTATATTATGTGTTTTTTATTCGTTTTGTTAATTGCAATTAAATGTTCACATAATATTAAAAATGACACATGCAACTTCAAAATGTATATTTAATTCGGTATTTTCTTATGATAAATTTAATTGTATATGCGTAATTTAAAGTGTTTATTTTGGTTGTACATTGATTGAAACAATAATTATTTTGAAAACAATTACAAAAAATAACGCGTATTCTAAATTTGATGTTAATATAAATCTTGATGTGACTAGATGATTTATTTAATGATTAATAAATATAGTGATGTTTTGTTGTTGTAGTTTTATTTAACAAACATCTGTCTTCTTTAAAGTCGAGATTGTTATAAAATTGTTGGAAAAAATGATAAATTCTCGCCTGAAATAGAGTAATATTACTTACTTATAAAGTAAATGATTCAGTGGTCATATTTCATTATAAAATATTTTGAAAAATAGAAAATTAACTTATGGTAGCAAGTATAATACATTAAAAATTAAATATTTTGATATGCTATAATTATTTTAGAGGAAAAAATTTCATTTTTTGATGGGATAATACAATTTGAGACTTTTTTCTCTTAATGGATTTCAAATTGGAAGGTTGAGGTTTCTTTTATTTTCATTAAAAAAAACTAATTTCTTATTATAGTAGACCAACTCTGTTAGGCTGAAATCAACTAGTTATATTTCATTAGATTTTAAATGATTAACTTAATAATCCCAGTAATCAACAGAGATTTAGTCAACAATAAGCTAATAAAAAAATTTTGAATTGCATTTTATACTAATTAATTGTCATTAATTAGTATTTATTTAAATTTTACTTTTTAAAAAATACAAAATTAATTATTATTAATTACAATTATTTAAAGATGACTAATTAGGAGTTATTTACCTATACTTTTCTTTAACTTAATTTGTATTTATTATTAGTAAATAATATGTATATATCTAATCTAATATTTTCATTTATATTAATGTACATAAAAATTAAACTCTTAGATAATACTAGTGAAATAAATAAATATAATATAGTTAAAAAAATTAATATATTGCCTTGTTATTAAAGTTGATTGAATCTTAGCATAACTTTTTAAAAATTATAAAAAATACAATTATATTTGAAATTGATTAAAATTTATTGACTTTAATTGGCAAGGCAATCACAAAGACAAATTGTATACCTTCCTCGTATGAAAAAAACCCATGCCATGTTTCTGGCAACCGTTATATAATATGGTTTTGGACAATCTAATTTATATTTTCTCTAAGTTTCTAATTTTCATAAAATGGGATGGCTTTCAATACTTGCTTTAGTTATGTCCTTCATCTATTTTTTAATTAGTGTAGCTCTTGAAATTGTTCAAGTTTCAGATTATGTTTAACTTATTTTTTCTACTTAAATTTGTTTGATATAACTGATACTTTTTATTGAACACATAAATCATTATATGCATAGAAAATATATTAGTTATATCAAACAAATTCAAATAAAAAAATAAATTAAACATAATTAAAACTTGTAATTTCAAGAGTTAGATCAATTAAAAAATAGGTTAAGGACATAATGAAAGCAAGTATTGAGAGTTATCCCATTTTATAAAAATTAGAAATTTGAAAAAAATACAAGTTGAATTGTTCCAAACCATATTATATAACGGTTACCAAAAATATGATATGGATTTTTTCCATGAGAAAAATGTATGCAATCTGTCTTTGTGATTGTCCTGTCAACTAAATTAAAAAAAATTTAATCACTCTTAAATATAATTATTTTTTTTATATAATTTTTAAAAAGTTATGCTAAGATTCAAGCAATTTTAATAACAAGACAATACATTAATTTTCTTTTAATTAAATTATATTTATTTACTTCACCAGTATTATTTAAGAATTTAATTTTTATGTATTATTAGTATAAATAAGAATACTTGATTAAATATATATCATATTATTTACAAACAATAAATGCAAATTAAATTAAAAAAATATATACGTAGACAATTCTTAATTATCCAACTTAAATAATTATAATTAATAATGATTAATTTTGTATTTTTAAAAAATAAAATTTAAATAATTATTAATTAATGACCATTAATTAATGTAGAATGTAGTTTAAAAATTTTTATTGATTTGTTGTGGCTAAATTTGTTAGTTACCGAAATTGCTAAGTTAATTATTTAAAATCTAATGAAATATGAATAGTTGACTTCAATTTAACGAATTAGTTTATTATATAAAATTAGTTTTTTGTTATGAAAGAAAAATAAAGCTCATCAACCTTCCAAATTTTATCCATAAATATTTGAAAATCTATTAAGGAAAAAATATGTCAAATTACTTCGACTTACCATTCGATTTACCACTCATTGCTACAGTACATCAATATTAAAATCATTGAAATGAACTTTCTTTATATAATTATCGTTCAAAATCTATTGCTGTATATATACGTACACGTACACATTGACCAAATGAAATCAATTTCAAAATTTTAAAAATTTTAAAAATTTTAAAAATAAACGTGAGGGTTAACTAAACTCACATCATTCTAATGGCGGTCACAATTATATACCCTATTGCAGTTCCATAAAAATTTGTATACCGTGTTATCCCACAAAAAATGAAATTTTTTTCTGCTTTAAAATAAAGTAATTCTTCGCATACAAGCGATTAAGGCTTGTAAGCCTTACAAGTTCAATTAAAACTAACGCTCAAAAGGCGCTTCGAACCATTCTTCTTCCTCTTTGTCTTCTCCTTCTTTTTTTCTTTCGTTTCTTGCCTTCTCTTTCTCCTTCTTCTTCTTCTTGCTGCACGTTCTTCTTCCTCTTACTATTTTTCTTCTCCTTTTCTTTCGTTTCTGCACGTTCTTCTTCTTCGTCTTCCTCTTCTTCTTTATTTACGTTCTTTTCTCTCTGTTTTCTCTTTTTTTTTCGTTTTTTCATGGTGAAATTGTTTTTGAAGAGGAAGAAGCAGCAGAAGATGAGGAGGAGAAAGAGAAAGAATTCTGAATTATGTATAAGATGTACTTCAACGAATTTTGGATGTATTTCTTTAAATCCTTTGGGTGTAGTTTTGTAATCTTTTGGGTGTATTTTCTGTAATCCTTTAGGTGTATTTCTATAATCGTTTGGGTGAATTCCTGTAACCGTTTGGGTGTATTTCTGTAATCCTTTTAGTGTATTTCTGTAATCATTTTGGGTGTACTTCTGTAATCGTTTGGGTGTATTTCTGAAGTTCCATTATCTTCAAAAGAATTACAGAAATACACCCAAAGGATTACGAAAAATACACCCAAAAGATTTAAGAAATACACCCAAAATTCGTTGCATAATTCAGAACTCTTTCTCTTTCTCCTCATCTTCTTCTTCAAAACGATTTCAAAGTTTGATTTCAGAAACCATGAAAATCGAAAAAAAAAACGAAGAAGAAGAGGAAGAGGAAGAGGAAGAGAAAGAGGAAGAGGAAGAGGAAGAAGAAGAGAAGAGGAAGAGGAAGAGGAAGAGGAAGAATAAGAGGAGAAGAAGAGGAAGAGGAAGAGGAAGAGGAAGAAGAAGAACCGTTTTGAGTGTAGCGCTTTGAAAACAGGAAACGTTGAATAACGCATTAAAAGGCCTAGTAACTTGTAAGTCAAAAAGACTTGTATATGTAGCACTCCTCTTCAAAATAATTATAACATATCAAAATATTTAATTTTCAATGTATTATATTTACTATCATAAGTTAGTTTCTATTTTTCAAAACAATTTATAGTTTTATATTTTTAAAATATTTTATAATGAAATATGAAATCATAATACTTAATTACTTTATACATAAGTAATATTACTCTATTTTATGCGAGAATCTATCAATTTTTTTTCAATAATTTTGTAACAATTTTGACTTTAAAAGAAATAAAGTTTGTTAAATACACCTACAACAACAAAACATCATTATTCTTGTTAATCATTAAATAAACTAGGGAGTCATTCTGACAAAGACGTCTAAAACTTCTTCTTTTATAGTTATTTTTTAATAATTAAAATTTAAAACATATAATCAATTAAATTATATTATTTTGTTATTTTTTATAAAAAAATATTAATTTATTCAAAATTTAATTTATTAAATTTTTGGCTAAACTGATTTGCTTCGTCTAATTTTAATAAAAATAACACAATTTAATTGATTATATGTGTTAAATTTTAATTTTTTAAAAATAATTTAAGAAAAACGTTTTTGATATCTCTATCTAAATGGCTCCCAATAAACTATTTAATCACAGGAAGATTTATACTAACATCAAATTTAGAACACCTGAAATCTTTTTGTAATTGTCCTCAAGATAGACGTTGTTTTAATTCATGTACAACTAAAATAAACACCTTAAATTACACCTATATAATTAAATCTATCATAAGAAAATACTGAATTAAATATACATTTTTAAGTTGCATGTGTTATTTTTAATATTATGTTGTGAATATGTGATTGCAATTAACAAAAATGACCCCAAAAAAAACACATAAGATCATCTATATTTTCTCAAAATGCATCTTCAAATTGAAAAAGATCTACTTATAAATGTAAAACCATATTTTAGCTACTATATATATCAGTTTTGTTTGTACTTACCAAGAATGTTGTTAATGAGTCCCAGCATGATAGCAAGAAAATGTGAAGTATACGGAGTGAGAAGACCGAAGATCATAACAATAAAGCCACCAATCCAATCTATTTGTACTATCGACCATGCTAATGATAAAATTCTGGATCCAATCACTGCTGTTATTATATAAGAGCTTGTCTTGCAACAAATATAATATATATCAAATACAAACAACAACAACAACAACAAAGCCTTGTCCCACTAAGTGGGGTCGGCTACATGAATCAAACGACGCCATTGTGCTCTGTCATGTATCATGTCTACAGAGAGACCGTTTACATGTAGATCTCGTTTGACCACCTCATGGATGGTCTTCTTAGGTCTTCCTCTGCCTTTCGCCCTTTGTCCATCTTCCATCTCATCCACCCTCCTGACTGGATGTTCTATCGGTCTTCTTTTCACATGTCCAAACCACCTGAGACGCGATTCAACCATCTTTTCCACAATAGGTGCTACTCCAACTCTCTCCCTTATATCTTCATTCCTTATTTTATCCAATCGCGTATGACCACTCATCCATCTCAACATCTTCATCTCTGCCACACTCAGCTTATGTTCGTGCTCCCCTTTAGCCGCCCAACACTCCGTACCATACAGCATAGCCGGTCTTATAGCGGTGCGATAGAATTTACCTTTAAGTTTTAAAGGCACTTTTTTGTCGCATATAAAACCAGATGCACTCCGCCATTTTGACCAACCTGCTTGGATCCTATGATTTACATCATGTTCAATCTCTCCATTATCCTGTATGATGCACCCAAGATACTTAAAACTTTTAACTTTTCGTAGGGTGTTCTCTCCAATTTTCACCTCTATATTGGAGTTTTCCCTTCTCAGACTGAACTTACATTCCATATATTCCGTCTTGCTACGGCTTATGCGCAGACCATACACTTCTAGAGCTTCTCTCCATAACTCCAACTTCTTATTTAGGTCTTCCCTTGACTCTCCCATAAGGACGATATCATCTGCAAAAAGCATGCACCATGGCACAGGCTCTTGGATGTGCTCCGTGAGTACTTCTAAGACTAATGTGAAAAGGTATGGACTTAAG